>NW_019387920.1:0-2374 GCF_000671375.1 Centruroides sculpturatus | reverse complement strand
TGAGCTGTTCCGCGACGAAAACAATGTTGAGCAATGGCGATGTCGAATGGTGACACTCGGTAAGTAATCCTACAATTTTTTGTTTATAGCGTAGTTTATACGGATTATTCCCAAAAAAAATATACGTATTTTGGAAATGTTGAGTCGGATTAGTCTAGAATCGATTAATTTTATGGAAGAAAATCTTTCAAACAGCCGTAGTCCGTAAACTTGACACGTGTCGGGTTGTGATTGGAAGGATTCGTAAGAAATCGGATTCCTAAAGAATGGAACGTATCTCTATCTTATAGGGGGGTCGACTGTATTACTAAAATGAAAAATAGAAGTTAATTTTTACAGCAAATTAAATTATTTTCTTTTATGTGAAGCATTGCACTAATGTTTTAATCCATATTAAGATATGGCATTCATGACTATAGTAGTATTCAAACCTATGATTAGAGCAGTGGTGACCAAACTTTTTGACTGGCAGGCAAAATTGCTCTTAAGTCATCAGTAGGTGTTTATTCCTTATATACAAAAAATAGACCTACATCATTTATAAATGATGGGTCAAATATGTTTATGAGTCAGATTAATGTGTGCCTTGGTCCAGATTTGGTCTGGGAATAATAGCTTGGGCACCACTGTTCTAAAGATTAGAAACAACCATTGCTTTAATATAAGGAGGCATCTCAATTAATTTTTGTTTGACTGAAATAATATCATAGCATTTTCATTTTTTTGTTTTCTGATTTTAGTGTGTTAGCAGAATCGATTTGTAGAATCATTTAACACCTTGGTCAAAGAAATAAATGATAATGTCATCTGCTAATGAGCCATCCATTAATTATATGTACAGCTTTTTAGCTACTTTTGACGCCCTCCTTCTCTGCTGTATACAAAAAAAATGATTATATACTTTTGGCAAACTCGTTACCCCTTTAATTATGAGTACAATAGTTTACTGACCCTCTCACATTGAAGAAATGATTTAAAAAGTTCATTTTACTGATAGTTTAATCACATGAATGTTATAAGAACAAATTCATATGCCATTAATACCACTAAACAAAGCTTACTCTACTTAGACAATGCCTTGACCTCCTTCTCATCATGTACAGTACATTGATTTGGACTCTTTAAACTGTATATGTAATTAATGGACACTCCTAATGGATAAACAAAGTATTCTTCTAAAAATTCATAAATTAGAAGTGATGTAATAAAACACAGCAAAATAACCAATATTTGATTAGCTATATGAACAGAAATTTCCTGTTGCAGACTGACAAAATACTGGTATGTTAAGTCAGTAGCTTTATTTTATAGCAAATATATATAAAACAATTGATATTTGCAATATTCATTATAAATTTTAAAAATGTTCAATATTCAATTATAAAATGTCAAACAATTGTTAAATCAATAATAAAAAAAGCATATTATAAAATTTCACTTAAATATAGAATTAACTTCATATATAATTTTCTAGCCAAAACATTTGTTTAAATGTTATTTATAAATAGAAAGTTTAAAATGAATATAAATAGGTTGAACTTCAAATGAAAGTTTTAATATAATTTAAAATAAATCACACAATTTAAATACAAAATATCATTAAATAAAAGTTTCTCAATTTTTACAATAACTGAATCAAAATATTAACTGAGATTACATCATATTATTACAGAATAATAATATTTAATTCTGTAGACAATACAAATTATGAGAACAGAATATCAATACGGAGTAAATTTTATATGGCACATTAATAATAAACAATTGTTAGAAATTTACTATACTAATTTACTTTTAGAAAGTTATTAATCGACAAGACAAAAAAAGATCCCAGCAGTTTTAAGTTATAATTATACCAATTCTTAGACTAATATATATATTATACACAGCTTATAAATAAATAAATAAATAAACTCTAACCTTTTGTTTCTCTTTTCTGATAGTGGTCATTGACTTAACAAATGACTTTTAAACTGCTTAACACTTTAAATCAATAATGCAATAAATATAGTTAGCAGATATAAAAAATTGTGTTTAAATTCCGAATATATATACAGTAGAGCATCGATTATCCGACCCCTGATTAACCGTCACATCGGTTAACCAACCGTTCTAAGTTGGCAAATTTCAAATGTCTGCTAGTGATGTGGCACTACAATATTTGGCTATGTCTTGGCTACTTTAATAGTATTTTTACATGTTTTAGCTGGCAACAAGACTCGACCATGAAAGGGAGCCAGTATTTAAACGAGACTTAATTTTCTAATTATGAGTGGTTGTTTGATTTGTGAGCAATAAAATAATTTTAAAATAATTTTTAATGATACGATAGCGACAATTGTTATTTTAAAAAAAATTTGTTAGGCTTAACATC
>NW_019387919.1:0-8583 GCF_000671375.1 Centruroides sculpturatus | reverse complement strand
AAAGCAAACAAACAGAATATAATGAAACGGTATTTTTATTTTTAACTTTTAATAACATAATTCACTTAACTATTTTACACTTCATACATATTAAAGAATAATGTATATTTATATATAACTTAAATAATTAATTATAAAAGAATGTATCAATAGTAGCGTGACGTCAATCTATTTATTCGTGCGAATATCTTATAAAAATTAAATTGTTTTAAAAATTATGCATAAGATTTAAATTTTTAAATGTATAATGAATAATTTAACATAATAGTAGAAAATGAAAAATTATTTTTTGTCTTTGATACAAGTTTTTAATTCATTTATTTTATCGTTATTCGTTGGTCTTATTTTATGATTTAAATTTGTAGCTTTAATTATCACGAAAAAAGTACTAAAAATCTTACAAAAAGAAAAATAATTTTATGTTTGCTGTTCTATTCTCTTAAAAAACGTCTCATCTACTGACAGGAAACTGAAGTTTAACAACGGAAAGGTGGATCTTCAAAAGATTGATAGTGTTAGATTGGCATTGTTTTGCACTCCGGATCTTTCTCATTGAAAGGATAGAAAGAAGCCGACTTGTTAGAAATATTTTAACTATTTGGTCGAGAAATACTCTAATTCCCAATGGAAAGTGTATATTTAACTTAGTTCTGTCACGCAGGTAGAGTAGCTTTCCTAGCTATCTATCCTGCCTGCATGACAGGATCAACCCTGACGACTTAAGCTTTTCTAGATTTGATGTAAATTCCGTTCTGTCTAATTAATTATTTTCTAAATAATTTTATTACTCTAATTAATCTGAAAGTGTATTTTTGAAGTGAAGATATTCTTATTTAATAACAAAGTTTATCGACAAAAACCAAAGCTAGGATAATTCTTACAAATAACAATATATTATTTGGATTATTTAATATCAGCTAAAGTCTATTTTATTTTGATAAAATCGAGTAGTATTGTAAGCAGAGTTTAAAATCTGCTACTCATTAACATCTCTCCCCATTAACTTCACATCTGCGATCGTCAAGAATTCGGAGAACTGAGGGGAAGGAATAGCTTGGTCAGGGGGATAGAGGAGAGAAAGGAGAGAAACCTTTCACCCTGGACATATGTGGAACGGATGTAAAATTCATCTGTGCTTGTGATCACCTTTCTTTTTAGTTCAATTATTGTATTATTAATGTTTGTGATATTACAAGTATGTATACTAATTAATCTCAAAAGTGTTTGTTTAATAATTTGAAGGGCTTTCACAAGTATTCAATTTAGTTTTCTACCCATTTTGAACATTCGAAACACGTTAATCAGTTTGTTATAATTAATCTTTTAATTATCGACCTGTTATAATTAATTTAATTTAAAAGTTTTAAAATTTTTTGAATATTTTCATAATTGTCAAAATATATTTTATAAATAAAATTGCTTTTTAAATTTTGTATAGAAAGGAAGTATATTTGAAAATCAATACAAAGTAGGAAGTTTTAAACTTGTTTAGATGTTATATATATCACAGTCAAACTATAATTTTATTTATTACGAAGCNTTTGACCTACTAAATTTGTTAATAATAAATAATACTATATAATGTTCAGAATGTCTAGTTTTTCTTTATTGAGATGCAAAGATAGATCTTAAGCAAAAATGATAGTTTTATAAATATTTCAATATTAACAAATTCATTTTTAATATTATAATTTTACTAAAGTATGAATACACAATAAATAATAAATGTTATTATAAGAAAGTTTTATGCATAAATTTTTAAAATAATATAAATTAATCGATATTCTTGTTTTGTAATTTAATATTTTAATGAATAAATTAGGTTGGCAAAAGAAGAGGTAATTATTATATTTTTACATTATTTTAATTTTTATTTACTTGTTAGTATAAAGGAGATAAAAGTGATTTAATTTTCTATTATATTTTTCTTATAAAAGGAATAAAAAATATGAAACATTATAGAAATTTTAAAAATATAATAGTACAATGAACATTTTTTTTTCCTCAGCAAAGTGACAGAATAAACTACAGTTCATTTTCTACGGATAATTTTCTATACAACATTGCAAAAACATAGGAAGAAACAAATGTTCGTTTCCGAATGGTATCAAATGACTTGTCTCTTAAATATAATCGATTGGATTTCGTTGCAAGAGTATCTCCTAATAGAAATATAAATACAGTAAAAGTTATCTAGAATATTATGGCTGAGAGTAGAAAAATTTCATTTCTTTTATTTTTGAAACAATTAAAGGAAGGAAAAATAATATGGAACTATGATTACTAAGTTTTGGCTCTATAGAGGACTTATCACACACTATTGACGTTATCGGAATAATCACACAGAAGTCGGTAGACACAAGTTTATTATGTCGACGATATGCATTTCGGACAGGTTGTCTGTGTCTTCAGCCGTATTTGTTACAATTTGGTGGGTTTATATAAGGCATCTACAAAAATACAAGCGGTTTTTTGTTAAAAAAACAGGTTTATGATTAAAATATTACAAAATTACACTTTTATATATACATAAAAAAACATCTGTTGCTGATGCATGGATGACTTCATATTCGGTATCTTTCACAGTCGTTATATTATTTTTTCCGTACAAATAGTAACCAGAGATTAAAATTGTTGCTAATGAAATTAATTGTAAAGTAAATACTATGGTAGACGAACGTAATTCAAAGGTTACATACGTTTTGCAGGCAGTCAACTCGTACAATGTTCTCTACTATAGAAGCGATGCTACTATAGGATGGTATCCGGTGTTGGTGATATAAGTATTACCTGTTGACTAATAAGTTTCAGATGTATAAGGATGCCAAATGGGATCTAGCTGTATCTCTGTGTTTTCGTTTATTCTTACGTTATCATGGATTTTGATAATTTCTAAATGTTCGTAGAATTTGCGTTTGGTAGTATTTCTTTCGGAAAATAAACCAACCAATCAAGAAAAAATAAATTTAAATAAAGTGAAGTACGACATAAAATGATGCACATAAAAATAAAAACAATTTCAATTATAATTATAAACATAAAACTGTATTAATTGTCAATGATTTAAAAAGTCTAAAAAATATTATGAAAGCTCGTTAGTAATAAAATTGTATAGATGATTAGTAACACAATCCATGTTGAATTTTTTAAAAAAGGAAATAAAATAAAGAATTTAATAATATGAAACACAAAATAAAAGAGTTAAAATAGAACATCTAATTAATTATAAATATTGTATGAGCTCAATGAAAATTGATTTTTCGGTCTAAAGCAGTTGAAAAACTAATAAGTGAATGTAGAGATCGGATGTCAAGAAACTCATTGTAGGCAATAAAAATCTCTGTGAAGTGAAGCTCTCCAAGAAAAACAAATCAGAGATCTCAACTCAGTGATAAGATTAAAATCGAACTAAAATTATACATAGATATATTATCACCATCTGCTTCAACTGAGACATTTCCTTTCTTTGGTTTATAACGGATGCTATCACACTCATTTATTTTTAAATAAGTTTGTGATTGGTTCTTTGTAAACAAATTACATTTTATTTTCATAATTTCTAATAAGCTCAAAAATTTTTCTTTTGTGCTTGATGATTATGATTCAGTTTTCCTGTATAATTTAAATATTTATGACTAAATTAATTTGAAACTTAATAATTAAACATATTATTGTAACAGCATAAAAAATATTTGGTTCGCGAATTTTTCGGTAATTCTTTATTATTATAACACTATATTTTGTATGTTTAATACATTATTTATGTTTATTATAACTCTCGATTTTTACCAAATAATTATTTTTATTAAATAAAAAAACTTATGAATTCTATCTGAAAATGTAACATTTTAAGCATAAAATAGTCCATTTGAAATTATAAAAGTTGAAAAAGTGTTATTTATATTTTATTTATGCAAATTTCAAATATATAAATATTCAACTTTTATTTCATTAATATTTATATTAATACGTAATGATAAATTTTGTAATTTGTATATATTACTTTTATAAAAAATAATACGTTCTGAATATTTTGATCAAATTTATAGGGCAAATTTAATTTAAAAAATTAAAATATAGTTTGAGAATAATTTATCAGGTTAAATATCAACATATTTAACACCGAAATTTATACTATAAAAAACGTAATTACTTTTCTTAGACGTTTCTTATTATCGAATGCACTCAGGTTACAAAGTTTATGTCTAACTTCACTTTTACAGCTGTAACAACTTAGACAAATGAGAATTCCGATGCTGAGACAAATATTTAATTTAGATAAGAAGCTAATATAATTTACAATAGATACAATAACTTATTTTTAGTTTATTTTTAATAAAAAAATAAATCTCATTATTTGAATATTTGTATTTAAAAAAAACAAATATTAAAAACAAATATAAAAAAAATACAAATACTTCTTTAATCGAAATTTTTGTAATTAAATTAAATATTGCAGTTTAATTCAAATGCTGTAATTAATTATCGAATGTTAACGCATTAATTTAAAGCAAGTTACTTTTTCTTTTTCTTAAAACAATATTTTACATTAAAATTAAGGAATAAATATCAATTGTATGTAATTATAATTTTAATCATATTCTTTGTTGATACTTCATTATATTTAAATTGTTTAGAATACTTTATAATGTACTCTAAATTACTCCAAAGTACTCAAATATTACGAATTTAGTTACATTTTCCAGAATATAACTGTATCCTGAAATTTAATTATAAATTATGAACAGAAACCTTGATTCTTCGACGTTCTTGATAAGAGATTTCTATATATAATGGGATATTTCCCTTGTGACTGTAGAAAGATATTAGCTAACTTTCTATTTATTTTTTAGATAATTCTCATTGAAACTTTGTAAAATAGAGAAAAATGTTTAGATATTTATGTTTCAACAGATAAACTTATTTTGAAATTTGTTGCGAATGATTTTTCTTTACTATTAGTTTTAGGATGTTTTATATAGTAATAATAACAAATAAAAATATTTACTAAAGAATATTTTATTTAAATAAACATTTTTTGAATCAAATATATTTTTACAGCAGCACAATACGATACAAAAATTATTGTTGTATATAATTCAATATATTATTTTTTAAAACTGTTTTCTTTTGTTTACTAAAGACATTGTTATCAAATATTTTTAATTTTCTTTTTAATAAAAAAAACTGTCTCACGTAATTCTTTTAAGAAAAATTCATTGTTTCATTCTCTATTATACGAATTACATTCTTATTTATCAGCAGGAAATTATTTTAAAAATATTTTTAGAAAATACATTAAGTTATTTAATTAATATTATTTCATATTAATGATTAAAATAAATGAAGTTGTATAGATACGTAAAACAATGGCAGTACACATCTTTATACCGAATAACTAATTCATTTATTCATATAAACTGAACAAATATATAAAATTATAATATAATAGAAAAAGATTACAAGATGCTTTTATATAGTTAACATTAGTAAAACTTATGCCATTTGTTCATCAACAAAAATGCATTTTGACAATTAACAATATATCATATAATTGTTATTTTTTAATCTTAAAAGTAGGTTATAACGACCATACTCTTGTGTTCTTTTTATTATTCTCACCTAAATTGTTACATATAAAACTGACTAATTTACTCTTTCTGGTCTATTTTTAGTTAATAATAAACGTTTAAAAGCGCTTCTAAAATCACGATTTTTCCATCCGTACACAATAGGATTTAGCGCTGATTTTCCAAAATATAAGCAAACCATCCATCTTTTAACAGCATCCACTTGTTCTTGTTTAATACCATCGATGTAGCGCACGGTGATACTACAGAAATATGGCAAAAATCCAATCAAGCACACACCTAGCACCAAAGCCATCGTACGTGCGGTCTTTGCTTCTTTATGCACTCGATGATTTATTTCCAGAGCTGCTACCGCTAAGGATTGTTTCCACGCTTCTCGAAAGATAATCCCGTATAGTACTGTAGTAGACACTAGAGTAAAAAGAACGTGAGCAGCCACAACACTTAAAGCATACGTCGAAGTATGCGTATAGTAGAGATCGCATTCGTTTCCGGGTTTAAACGTTTCTCCAATTCCAAATAATGGCATTGAGCTTATAACTCCCATGTACAACCAAACTATGACGATATAAAGGGTGGCATAACGGAATGTCATGATGCGAGGATACGACAGAGCATAAATAATAGCTACGTATCTGTCTACCGCTACTCCTACCAAAGACAACATAGAGCATCCCGAAGCGTAGATAGTCGAACAATACCTCAACAAACAGCCATATTTATTACAAGAAAGTGGAGTGTTGAAGTAAAATAAAACATAATATGGTACGTTTAGACCTACTAGTAAGTCTGCAGCAGCTAAGCTAACCACAAACACATTGGTGACAGTTCGTAATTGTCGATATTTATAAACCGCAGTCATCACCACGAGATTTCCAAAAATGGCTCCTACGGCCAAGATGGCATCTACTATTACAATAACTGCTGTAGTAACATCCGGTTTCGCTTCGTAGCAAGTCGTGTTGGCTAGAATTGACGATATATAAGCAGTTCTGTTAGTACTCATCCTATACTGTTTTAGAACAATAGCCAGCGGGTTTCGTCAAATCTCTTCAAATATAATATATTTTTGAGATTAATCAATAAAAGTCGACTCTCTGCACCTTTTCTATTCACTTCCATTCTCACACGTCGACAAACAAACCCGAACTGGCGTCTGGTTGCCTGCAGCGCTTCTGATAAAGTTCGTCTTCTCCGCCAAATCAGCTACTCTTAGGATCGATGACGTATTGTGACGTCAATTTATTACTATGTTAGTAAGGGGAATTTTCCAATTACTATTATTTTTCGATCAAATATGATGAAGAGAAAAGAAAACACAGAAATTATTATAACTTTTATACATAATTATGTTTCTATAATTATGTATAAAAGTTTAAAAAATTCTTAATTTTACTAAGTAACAGAATTACTTAAAACAGAAAAAATATGTAGAAAGGCATTTAATAATTCTATTCACTTATTTTATTTATTTATCTTTGTAAATTCAAATATAAACAAATTTATCTGTTATCTTTTATAAGTTTCGAATGTCTTTGCACTATACAAAGTGGGATTTCTGCCAAATTTTCCTGTAATATTTTTAGTATAACTTATGTAACTTAATATATATATAATTGGTCGTAAATTAGGAAAATGAAACAACGAGGCTTTGTCCCATCTTAATAAAATTCAAGATGATATTGCATTTCGATTTTTTATGAAATTTTATATTTAAAAAATGGAATTTTTCTAGCTTAACTTTACATTTCGTCATCTTAAAAATTCTATTTATAATATTAAAATAGGTACATGACAAGACTGACATCGATTTTTTGCCATGTTATAACTGAATTTAACATATGGTATACTTCAAACGTTTGCTGCTAAACTTTCTATTTTTTTTTTATTGAATGTTTTTATAGTTACACATTCTACATAAAACAATTTTTTTGAATAATAAAAATAGTTGCAATTAAATATATGAATATAACGTAGTTATGGTATTAAATATCTTAAGTAAGTCTATATAAAATTGTATTAAAATCCAATACGACGTTTATAATATTATAGTTAACTTTAGTATTATCTTATCTGCTTGAATATTTTTTATTGATATAAAATATATTTGAAAGAATATTGTAAAACTTTTTAAAATGTTAAAATATATTTTTTGAATTTATTTTAAGTAAGTATTACTTGCCTATCATGAGAGTATATATCATGTGATTTATTTAATAAAAAATATAAATTTGCATTTAAAACCTAATATTAATAGCTTCATAATCACTATTGAACTGAAGAAAAAGTGAAAAACTTATTAGTTTTTTATGGTTAAGAAAAAGCTTTATCTATGAAAAGTAGAATATTCGAAAGTTTTTTTTTATTATACAATTAAATATAATATTTTAGAATATTTTAAAGAACGTTTGGGCATTTTGAAGCGTGAGCATAATAAGATACCTTCAAATCGTAATGTGGATAAACAGAGGGATTCTTCCCTCCATTACGTTTATTGGTAACTGATCCCTTTCATTGTGAACGTTAATACCTTTCTCTGTCGTCTTTTGTCAAATAAATAGGATTAAGAAAGACATAAACTCTAACTAGATAGAGAATATCAAGATGTTTTGTGTCATGATTAGATAAATATATTCTGTAGTAATACTTTTTCTTTTATCAAAAAATAATTGTACAAATATTTACAATTAGCATCAAAAGTAACAAATAACAATTACATAAAAGAGAAGAAATAAAGCTGACGATTCATGAAGTTATGTAATAATAATAATAATAAATTCAGAAGACCGAATGTGGGAAGATGTTTTATATTCAGAAAAAGTAAACGTTAATTTAATGGATTAATATATAAATGTTTAAATCATTTTTTGAATATTCATTCATTTGTATAAGCATATAAATATTAGACTTTTACGAATTCCTTAGAATAATTTATAGTCTTTTAAAAATTCTTTATGCCGATAAATCATCTGTGACTAAAGGAAATCGTTTA
>NW_019387918.1:0-8579 GCF_000671375.1 Centruroides sculpturatus | reverse complement strand
ATATAAAAGAGGGGAAGTGTGGCGATAGGTCAAAAATGATCTCTCCAAGATTTTTACATTTTTGAACTGGGGGACATCGAAATGTCGAGAAATGCAAAACAATTCGAGTGTTTTCCCCTGTGTTAAATGTTTCGGAACTTCTAAGAGGGGTAGGGCGCATTCCGACGACTCGGAATCATATAGCAATGCAGGGTCGGAAATGCTTTCCTGACGCGGTAGATGGCGTTGCGCGAAAGTTTCGAGCGTTCTTGCAGGGAATCGTCATTTCGCACAAGGAAGCAGATTAGCCGATATGCATTTGGTGTACGGGGCTGCAGATTGCAGTGGACCAGCCGCGCAGCGCTTGTACGCGGAACGATATCCGATGAGGCGTATTCCCCGCCATAATTTCTTTGCAAGCCTGCACCAGAGGTTAGCTGTTTCTATGTACAGTACATCACCGCATTTCCGACCCTGCATTGCTATATGATTCCGAGTCGCTGGGATGCGCCCTACCCCTCTTAGAAGTTCCGAAACGTTTAACTGAGACACCCTGTATATGTTTGTGTATGAGGGCCACCCACTTTGAAACTTGTCACTCCCGTGCCTCGTCGAAAATTTCTGAAATTTACGGGATATTTCATATTAGGGAATCGATGCTATTAAATTTTGGTAGTTAAAGGTCGAGAGGATGGGGGATAATCGTATCCGAAGTGGAGTCGGACTTAAGATTTTACTCTTTACTAGTATTTACAGTATTATTGTTGTTGTTATTTTAAATAAAACTTGTCCCTATCCTGAAAATTTTTTTGCCATTGTATAATTAATAATACAAAAACTTTCTAAAAATAAAATATCGTAAAAGATGGTGCCGCACGCAATTTTAAATTCTTTTGCCGGGAAAGTTACGCAACTCGTTGCTTGATTTTTTTTCAATGTGGGTATACAGACTTTTTTCTATTATTTCGTATCGATCTAATTTTTCCCAAATAAGGATTTAAACCTCAAAACCCGCACGCTCGGCTCGACAGTTCACGTACGAATTATCCTTAAATCTAACGATATTAAGTACTGTACAGTACATCCGTAATTTCCACCGAGTATAAAATAGCGCGACTGTTTGTTCCACTTTAAAGTTTGGAGTGGAAATAAATTATTTAAAAGTCGCACTTAGTTTCTCCCGGGTAGACAGGAATCTCCGACGAAAGAAGGTACGAGTCGGTCTTCTAGTCGCTAAACCAATCGACAAAATTATTTTTACTAATCCTTCGGTTAGTCGTAACAGTTAATTCGCGAATAAATAAGCCGGGGAATAATGCGTTTTAATTACGTAACTGCGCTTCGATCGTAATTGACATCTTTAATCCAGTTACGTCCTCAACACTATCGGTAATTTATTCCTTACTTTCGATAACTTTACACATTTCTTGTAAAAAAAAATTGTCATTTCATTGGTATTTTGCATTCGTCTAATGATTAAGAGCAGAATTTCTCCAAAAAATCATGCTTACGATTATTCAAAAATTCATTAAACGTCATTCATTTATCACATTCGCGTAAGTAAGATTATTTACAATAATCGTATTTAACAAAATTTAAAAAAGCACCTTTTGTCCGATTTAAGTATTCTCGAACACCAAACGAAAGACGAATTACAGCGAAACCTGCTAATGCGACCACTCGAGCCGGTTCCTTCGGTAGTCACATTAGAAGGTTTCACTGTATATAACGACGCGCTACGTCCTCTACGTTCGATTAGTCGGGCAAACGGAAACGATTCGATTTGTGCGGAAGCCGGTTTCCTTCCACTTCCGAATAAAATCTGGTTAATGCGCGGAGAGCCGGTCCGTCGGGAAGTCTCGAATTAATTCTGGCTACGAGTAAATTTTACACTTCTAGAGGAACCGGGATCGATTCGCGGCTAATAAAAGTCGAGTGGAAATCGACGAGAAACTATTAAATTTCGCCGAAGTAGCGTCGATTAAACGGATAATTGTTTCCAACCCGTTTAAGAAATTTTTAAATTTTGCTTTATTTTGCGTAAAGAACGACCCTTGTAAATTTTGATTAAAAAAGAAAACGTTAGAAAGAACCATAGTTAACACACATAAGATGTGTTAGCGAAAACAACTGAGGTTAATCCAATAAAAAAAGTGATTCCGTAAAAGTAACGTTTGCAAGAAATTACATTTATATTTAATTAATTTCCTCGAAACAGATTTTACCGCAGACTTTCGGATGCTAATTCGAAAATATCCAACGAGTCGCTTACATTTCCCGGCAATATTTGGTGACGCCATCCGTTACGATATTTTATTTTTAAAACTTTGTATTTTTAACTATTTTAAAATGGCAAAAAGCTTAATTTCCAAGGTAAAGATACTTTTTCTAAAAACTTGTAAATTCTAATAACCAGTAAAATCGTCATTAAATCCGATCCTACTGGAGATACACACGATTTCCTTTATTTCCCCACGCTCTCGACCTTTAATCATTAAAATTTAATAACAACACTCCTCTGATAAGCAAACCTCCCTGCCAAATTTCAGAAAATTTGGCAGGGAGGTTTGCTTATCAGGACAAAATGCGCAGGAGTTAAGGCTTTAAGCTTTAAAGAGGATGAACAAGATCGGGCCTCCACACACACACAAACATCCATACATACAGAAATTATCCCCGAATTTCTTTTTTTTTCCATTTCTCGACATTTCGAGGTTCCGAGTCCAAAAAAGTAAAACTCTTGAGGGGGTCATTTTTTGACCGATCGCCATACTTTCCCTCTGTTATATATAACAGCCGGAAAAATAATAAAAAACTATCAAACATTAATTTCGTTCGACATTGAAACGTCCGTAATTAGATTTAAGGTCGACGTTTCGAAATATTCAGCGCCGATTTCTAACCGAAACATCGACAATTTTTAAAGTTGAAAAACCTGCCGGGATCGAATTACGTAGACCCGAAACGGATCATTAGACTGTGGAGAAATAGAATCCGCCTAACGAAGGAGTCCGAGGCGCGCAAAGACGGAAAGGCCGGAATAAAGGCGGAAATTCGACCGACACCGAACGAGACGAATGGATTAAATAATTAATTTCCGAGCGGTTTAGAAATTACGCAGTTTATTCCCAAATCTACGACATTTACTCAAAGGTGGGGAAAATGACCGCTTAAGGTATAAACCGAGAGACGGAGCCGTTTACGGCTGAGAACGACGCGTGATTGGAATGAGAAATCCTTTAAGACATTTAATGGCCGTTTTCGGTTTCGGAATACGGAGACAATATACACTCGTCCTTCGCAGAACGAGTTTTTTTTTTTTATTACCTTATCCGGCAATGGGCCCGTGTCCCGATCGCCGGCGTACGGAGTACTAAACCCATCCGCAGATAAGATAGCCTTACTTAGAAGGCCGAGCGACGGTTCGAACCGCGCCGGCCACCATAAACCGGAATATTAAAAATGGCCAGAATAATTCCCGTGGCCGTAAATTAGCGGTTCCTCCGGACAAATTTCGATTAACACCGAATAACCGTTCGTCTCGTAGAGTAGCTAATTCTATTCGATAAATTAACTTTTTATTCGTCCTCGAACCGGCGACTTGTTTTTTCCTCCAGAAGTCGTCTCCGAAGCCCGGAATGGATACGGACGCTAGAAATTTTATAGTTTCCAATCGGCGACGCGCGAGTGAATATTCCTAAATCTACCCCGTCCGTCAAAACTATTTCCGACCAAGTTAATCTTTCCGTCGCGAATTTTGGTACGCTTTAAAAAGTCGTCGACCCTAGAAACACCCGGGTCGTCGTCTTTATCGTAAAGACGGATTAAATTGTAATACTAAATCCGATCTAACCTTAAATTTATTACGTGGGATTAACTTATCTTTATCGTGGCAGAGATTCGTTTACGTTTATACATTAATATTATTATTGCAAGCGGTTTATATATTTATTAATTTTTACTTTCCCGACTATAATAGAGGGAAAGTATGACGATCGGTCAAAAAAATGACCCAAAGATTTTTACATTTTCGACTCGGGGTATCTCGAAACGTCGAAAAATGCAAAAAATTGGAGGGGTTTTCCTGTATATATGGATGTTTGTATGTTTGCTTACGCTTGTGGGGGCACGATTTTGTTCACCCTCTTTCAATCTTAAAAACTCTCGTGCTTTGTCGAAAATTTCTGAAGTTTTCTAGGGAGGTTTCTCTATTAGAGGCATTGACGGAATTAAATTTTAGTGGTTACAGATCGAGGGGTTGGGGAGATAAAGGGGTCGTGTTTGTCTCCAGTAGGATCAGACTTAATAACGAGTAAAATCGTCATTAACATTTAAAATTTTTTTAATAAAATACATCCCTACCCTCGAAATTAAGCTGTTTGATATTATATAATAGTTAAAGAATGTAAAAAGTTTTAAAATAAAACATGATAACAGATGGCGTGGCCAAATGTTGCCGGGACAGTTAAGCGACTCGTTGCTGGATTTTTCTACCGGCAACCTATCTTAAACGGCGACGTAAAAGGCTAACGGGTGACTAAGCGCTTACCGGGAGACGACGACGACGACGACGGGCGGGGGTCGGATGAAAACGAAACCGGATTTTCCCGCACCGGACGGGTGGCGACCGTGGCCCACATTCGGAAGATTCGGAAAACTTTTATGCGAAAACGTTGAAGTACCGGCGTAACGATTTTTCCAAATACGAATCTAAATTTTCGGTTCTTCCCGTGTCCTTCGGCCGGCCTTTTCATCTACGAATAATCGTTTCGTCGTCGCGTTATAGAGCAGAATTTGGAAAAAATTTAATTAGTGTAGAAACGTAGAGGGGGAAATCATATACAGTATTGTGAGAGCGGAGAGTTGGGAAGAGAACGTCGTTAAATGTGCAGGTAATATGTAAGGACGGCAGAATTAGACCAGGCTATCGAACTGCGGAGAGGTAAAATGTAGACCAGGGACGGCGAGAAATGCTAACGACCTTTTCCTATCGGCACGTAGATGAGTCATCCTCCTATGTAGAACGCGGCGTAGAAATAGAAACGGTTAAATACTGACTCTTATCTCTTTTTCGAAGGTTCAAACACCTCCGGCCGATTTATTTTCTTCGTCGGAGCGGAAACCTTTACGCCCGGCCACCGACGGGCCGCCGGTACAAATATCGCCAAACCCTCGGGTGGATCAAAAACGATGTTAAAATGAACGGAGTCTTTCCACCTGTTGGAACCTTCCTAAGAGGGCTTTCGGGAGGGGAAATACCAACTTACTCGTCGTTGCTTAACTTAGTTTGGTTTCGATCGTCACCCCAGTTTTATTACGGATCGAATAAAGACAATTGTTAATTAATTAACCTGTAGTTTTTATTATCAAAAAGTGCCCGATACAAAAACCACCCAACGAAAAATAAAATTTCCCATTGCGCAGAAATTTACGTAGGATCATCCAACGGGTGCCGTACGTTCTCTCGGGCGATAACTCTAACGTCGGATGTTCGACGTCACGCGCCAAAGATTGGCATCTAAAGGAAAACTTAAGAGAAAACTGGAAGAAAGGAAGTAGGTAAAATCGGCACCGGAAGACCGATAGGAAAATAACAATGGTCGACGACCGAAACAATGGCCGGTTCGTATACGAATCGACGGGAAAGATAAGAAAATCCTTTCTAGAAATATCGTGCGGCCGTCTTCTGTAGGCCAAATTACGTAACGAACGAGGAAGCGGGAGGGAAGAGAAGCCGAAAAAAATAGCGTTTACAAAAAGACGGCTGCTCCCACCCAATTATTTTAAGATGAACAAATTATTTTTAATTAGTTAACGAAGAGCCAATGATAATCGGCGCGCCGTATTTATTTCCCCGCTCGCCGGCATATTTATCGTCGTCTTTTTATTAGGGAAATAAACCAGAATCGCTTCCCTTCCCTTACTGGGAATGGATATTTTTAAAAGGAACCGAAGACCAAACCCGTTTCCGACTGCCTGGCTCGATTTACGACGGAAAGTTAAGAAATTTACCTCAGGTCGACGCTTTTATTAATTCAAAAACGAATCGGAGAATTTTTCTACCATAAATATAAATTTTTCCATGCGAACCCTAGGACCTAAGGGGCTGTCCATAAATTACGTCCGCATTTTTCTACAAATTTTTACTCTCTCTCCCACTCGTCCCAGTTTTTCCAAGTTTCGGTAGCCCCTCCCCCCTTCGGGCGGCCAAAAAAACTCGACCACTCTCAAAATCTTTATCACTTCATGCGTAATAAAATGTATAAATCGTGTAAGATTTAATGAAATAAAACTGACGTCCATTGAAGTTCAACACTTCCCCTTCCCTCTGTCAGACTTGACATCAGAACGGCCCGGCCTACCGTAGGGCGAACGGAGCAGCCGTTTCAAGCGCTAAGTCCTGGGGGGGTGCCTCAGTGGCAGTGCGGTAACTAGCCATTCCTGTGCCCTGTGCAAGAATTTGCAATTAGGCCCCTTAATTAGGTTTGGGAAAATAATAAAACAAATATATGCATTTTGGACTCCCCTTCCAAGTGGGCCCTGTGCGAGTGCACCTGCCTAGTTACGGCACTGCTCAGTGGTAAAGAAAATTAAAGGGTATAAATTAGGGGCAGTCAATGGGGGCGCCATAATAGGATCTGTCCATCCTAAAACTTGCCTCGGGCCGGCACTGTTTGACATCACCCCTCCCCCCTTCCAGTGTGGACGTCATTTACGGACAGCTCCTAATCTGCTAATTTTACCCCAGCGTCCAGTACCACTTAAAACAAGAGAACGGATTAAACAGCTCTCGCGGACAAATTTCGCCTTTCTCTAAATATATTTTAAAAGGAGGAGATTCGGGTAAATACGGGATCAGAACGTTTAGCGGCTTTTGTAAGAAGGGTCCGGAGACCTTTAATTTTGTATCGTAAACGATTAAAAAGAGGGTTTCTAACATTAGCATATCATAGTACAGTATTAAAAGTTCGTCATCCAATATTGGCATAACAAACAAACGTGTCTTTCCAGATCAGACTATCAAACTCTCTTAATTAGGAATAAATACGAACTGCGACGTTTCTTGTACGAAACGTCGCAGTTCGTATTTATTCCTAATTAAGAGAAACGAACGAAAGTACGAAAACGTTTCTTGTAGCAATTAAAAAGTACGAAAACGTTTCTTGTAGCAATTAAACTATATTTATTATAGTTTAATTTAATTAAATCGTATGTATTAAGCATTTCAAGAGTAGCGAGTGTCTGAGCCCACCGATGGCCGGATAAAACCACTGAACACTGGTAGTCGGTCGTGAGTTCGCACCTGGCCAACGGGCTGTCCACGTGGAGTTTTCCGGGTTTTCTTCACGTTAGTAAACCCTAAATAGGGGCAGTTTCCCATAAAAGACTTCCTGGGAGGCAATCCTCCTCGGCTGATCGCCTATGTGTCGCGTTGCCGTACACAAATAAAACCAAACCAACCTAGTATTTGGAAAAAAAGAAATCGGTAATAAGCCACCAAAGACAGAAGCGTCAAGAGGGAGAGCTGGATATTTTTTCCCAGGCGTGGAGTGGTTCCTACCCATATAAACTTATTATTTTTACTAAACAGAAAATAAAATCTTTAAGACTGTCCTTTATTAATAAAGAAATGTTGTAAGTATTTAATTTGTTCTTTAAAAATTGCAGAAAGGGACCCGCTCTACAAACAATAGCGGATCCGGATCCTTAGGGGAGAGTGTAGAAAGAAAACAACATGCCTTACAAAATTTTTTTTACCCTAGGCATCCTGCTTTACTAGAGAAAACCCTCAGAAGAGTATGCAACTATGCTCTGCTCACACCTATATCCACCTCAGATTCAAACTATCAGGATATTGCTAATATCGACCTCTATACACGGATGTTTTTCTGTGCGACATTTTGAAAATAGAATACGCAGAGATGAATGGACTTCCTTTAAATGTCTTTATCAAGTACTTTTCTTAATTGTCTTAATTGTTTATAATGGTGCCAAACACCACAAATCATTCCAAATAATTTAGAGGCTAACTTGACATCAGGAAGAGGAAGAGGAGAAGGAAGATTCCGAGACAACACGCCTGGATTTAATTCATTACCAATTAATAGCAGTATGTACAGTACATAAATTAAAATACATGAGCAATTATTTATTGTGGCATCGTCACAATGCCAGGCTGCAATTTTTAATCATATTTTTAATTTATTTAATTTAAAACATATGCTCTCCACCTCAAATTAGTACTGACTTGCCCCTGTACAGTACATCATACTTTTCCTTTAACAATAGAGTCGTGCCAGTCATCTATCTAACTCCTTTAGGGGGAAAATGTTTGAATTGAAATAACGTGACTATATATTCACGGAAGTTCATATATATAATCGTATAGTATATATTATACGATTATAATATTTGCTTTTCCACCGATTATAAAATTCACTACTTCCACCATTTTTACCAATACAGTATTACAGAGCATGGGTGGGCAAGCAAGAGTTCAGTGGGAGCCAAAATGTAGGTTTTGCAAAATGCATGGGAGCCACAGTTCTGTACTTTTTTATTCTGTACTGCGGTTTTATTTATAACATAAAAATAATATA
>NW_019387917.1:0-8620 GCF_000671375.1 Centruroides sculpturatus | reverse complement strand
AAAAATATAAAATATTCTTTACTTTTTAAATCTTAAAACAATGCACTTAGTCAAATAGATCCTACGAGTGGCTAATGGATGGAATCGAAGACGGTTGCAGAGCGTGCATACACGCGGACTGCCAAATCCCGAGGGTGCCGATACCCGGTCAATGTTAAATACCTCTTTTGTCGCATCACTAGTATATTCTCAAAGGACGCGACAGGGCAGTTGTAGATTTTAAACGTCTCTCACCATAGCTGTAAAAATCTAAATATGTTAAATTTAAAAGTCATTTGTTTTCTAACTAATTCGTTTTAGGACCAGGTGTTGTCCACGGAAATTTCCAAAATTTACAACTTTTCGGTCACTCTCGTTAAACTGGAAAAATTTCTGTCTTCATTACATTAATATTACGAAGAAATCAGTCTCTACTGTACTCGGCTAGAGATGGTTCCGTTAAGCTTTTAAGTAAAATTTCGGCTCTTTCATCAGGGTTTTGTTTACGTCCCCAATTCTCTAATCGCTTAATTATTTAACTACTTCTTAAGTAGAAATAAGTCGAAACCGGTTGTTTTGTACTCAAATATTTGTAGTCTCGGGAAAAAGTGGAAAGACAAATTTTTATGACAAACGGATACATAAATGATAAAGTTAAGGAAATAAATTCTAGAGCTTTTTCTGTATTTCGTGCATCTCTCTCATTCATTAAATTTAGTTGTAAATGATGCTGTCGAAGTAACAGTTAATTTTTTAACATTGTGCAAGAATTGTACACGTTTTTTTCTAAATTCCCTTAAAGATGGGATATACGAAATCGTAATTATCACTGGTTTAACATTGAAATCCGTGTGTAATATAAAATCGGAGCGCGGAATAAAAATATCAAATATTTTAATGGATTTTTTAAACTCCTGTCAACTATACAGAACTATCATAAAAACATACCAGTAAATTCTTATCGGTTGAGTTAAGTTATAAATCTACTCGTGATTCACGTAATCGGGCGAGGGCGGCCAAATATCTAGCGGGCGGGCGGCTAACAGCCCGGAACCGGTCCTGGATAGAATTGGATGCTGTATATGTGTAGCATCCACCCAAGGTCCTAGGCTTCCACCAGCTAAACCGGGTGAGGTTGGTGGTCTGTAAAGTGCATGCACGAATCTGGCTTTTTGGATGCTGACGATACAGCTCTTCCACTCAGCCACTAATATTCGAATATGCAATAGCGATCTTATTTTTTTTTTTCACGTGTAGTATAGAAATTTGTAATAAGATACATAATGCGGTTATAATAAAACATTGTGAGATTATTTTCATATAATTAAAATTAATATGTATTTATCTTTTAGAAAATAGAAGGGAAGCCGCGCATCCACCGCTTCCAATGACGGCACGCCACTGATTTCTATAAGCTTAAATATTAAATAAGAATTTTAGCATTAAATGAAATATTTTCAAAATTTGTATTTATGAATATATTTTTTAAATACAGTATTATTTTCGTGAAATATATCTCTTAAAGAATTCATTTTTAAGAAATTTAAAAAAGTTCTAAAATAATTTAATTTGTTTAATTTTGTTATCCAGATTTGTTCCTAAAAAATTAGAATAATATGCTCTAAGGAAATTTGTTTCTAACACTTCCTTTTCCTTATATGTACAGTAAATCCTGTGTAAACCGGACTCGTGCGTTACCGAATATTCTTTTCAGTTTGCCAGGTTGAACATGTCTTTTAACACAGAAAATCGTTGAATTTTGAAGAATTCTTCCCGTTTAGGCAGGTCTTCTTTTTACTAAGGTTCCGTTTTGACTGATTTTACTGTATTCATTAAGATTTTATAACTGACAGCAAGATTTAAGTTTAATATTATAAATATTTATAATATTTAATGATTAGACACAGCATTGAGTAGACAATGCAGTATCGAGCGGTAACCATGTCAATATTTTATTGTTCTAAATATTTAAATAATGAAATATGTTACGTGTAATGGTACAAGTTGACAGAACTTTTATGAGATTTCTCGTATGTAATAGAAATTTCGTGTTTAAAAAAATATTTTTTTGTTTATTTGTTAAATAAATAATGCATTTATAAAGTATAATGGCGCGTTTATGATTTATCAATGGCTCAGTTGTTTCGATATAGCCATAAGGCTATACACACTCCGGTTATTAACATTAAAGGCTTATATAAATTATTTTATATATTCGGCCCTCCGACCTATAACGTAGGAATGAGGAACGCTCGTTTTGAAGTCGCGATCTACAGGTTGAGAAACTTGATTATAAAGAATATATTGCTTCCTTCGTCAACTTTGAAAATATTGATTTATATAGCAACTTTTAAATTAATAACTTAGCTATTGTTATTATTAATAATATAATTAATTTATAATTTTATATTCTTATAGGACCTAGGTATAATTATTGAATATTTTAAAATATTCTTTAATATTCAACTTATAAAACGATGCTAGAATACAAATTGAATCTCTATTCAGCGTAGTAGTAGTATTCCTTACTCCCATTTCCTTACTACATACAATAAAAATCTAGCAACGAATTGCTTAACTTTCCCAGCAACATTTAGTGATGCCATCTGTTTACGATATTTTATCAAAAAGAACTTTTAATGTTTTAAATTATTATCAAATGGCAAAAATCTTAATTTTCAGAATAGGGATGGGTTTTATAAAAAATTGTAAATACTAATAACCAATAAAATCGTCATTAAGTCAGACCCTACTCGAGGTATGACACGACCCCATTTATCTCTCTACCCCCTCGACCTTTAACCACCAAAATTTAATACCACCAATCCCTTTAATAAACAAACATCCCTGCAAAATTTCAGAAATTTTTGAAGAAAATTACAGAAATTATTAAGCTTCAAAGAGGGTGAACGAATTCGTACCTCCCCCCACACACATTAACTTCCACAAATACTAAGAAAACCCCGAATTTTTTGCATTTCTCGACGTTTCAAGGTCCCCGAGTCCAAAAGTTTTTATATTTTTGAATTTTGGGAGTTCATTTTTGGATCGGTCGCCATATTTTCCTTATGTTATATATACAGCTGAAAAAGTAAAAAAGGGGGACACGGTAGTTTTTCGAGTTTCTTTAACTTTGTAATAATCACAAGTAAATACGGGCAGTTTTCCATAGAAAGTTCTTCCGGGAGGCATCACCTCTCGCCAAATTGCCCACGTGTCGCGTTACCGTAAACGAATAAGCGAAACTAAAAATGAATTAGAATTTGTAAATGAATATATAAGGGTGAAATATGTTAGTGAATATACAGGAATGAGGATATGTGGATGAATGTGTCTCGGATTGTGACATATTAATTAATATGTATGGATGGTATATGCGCGTTAATATATATAAGGGCTATTATAAATGTTCACTAGAGTTTTCCTGTCTGTCTGTCCTTCCTTAATATCGAGAACAGAGTTAGATAGATGAAATTCGAGAACAGATATGGAAAGCTAAGGAGCCGGAGATTAAACTTAACACAATTAACTGTATAAAATCGTCCGCTTTTGACCGGAAATGTTATTTTAATTTAAATTTTTTCCAGAACGGTGACCGGCATTCTTTTCTTGACAACAGGAAGAGTATGATGTACAGTACAAGGGCAAATCAAGACTGAAATCAAGAGCACTGTGCGTCGAGATCTAAAAAAATTGCAGTCAGGTATTATGACAATGCCACAATAAACAATTACTCGTCCTATTATAACTTATACAGGGAACTTGTATATTTATCATTTGTTTCTCTGACATTTAAATTAATATTTAAAAAATATATTTAGTAAAAAATAGTTATTGTGTTCTATACAAATGCTCAGCTTATAAATATAAAAATGACTAGAAAATAAATTTATGTTAAAATAAATTAATTTAATTAATGAAATCTATAAACACTATTTTTTCATATCACCTACGTTCAGGAGGAGAGATGAGATAGAGCACGTCACAAATTGAAACTTTCATTTCTTCTCCAAAGCCATAAATATGCATGAATAGAATCAGTGAAGTAAATAAAAACAAAGTTTTTCCACTTATCAAACAAAACTTAAAACAATTTACATAAAATTTAAATTTTGAGGGTCCATTGAACTCTAGCCAAATAACATTTTCACTCCCCCTTCCTTTCTCTGCTCATTTAAAAAATGTTCTCACTCGTGGCCGTGTGGATAAAACCATTGAACTCTGGTCGTGGGTTCTCAGCTGGTCACGTGGAGTTTTCCGGGTTTTCTTTACGTTTGTAACACGTAAATAGGGGCCAGTTTCCCAAAGAAAGTTCTCCCAGGAGGCATTTCCTCGGCAGATCCCCCACGTTTCCCGTTGCCATAAACAAATAAACCAGTCATTTAAAAATTTAATTGTTTATTTAGAATATTTAGAGGTTAACGAATCATTATTACATTCATTATAATAATGCCATCAACCAGAAAAAAATTATAGTTTATATTTTCCTAACGTAAACCTCTCGGATTACTTTCTCCTCCCATTGAATTTAATAAAGGTTGCACTTGTCTAGCTCATATCACGAATGACACAGTTCGTTACTATGGCATTAATTCAATACAAACGACACTTGTCAATAAAAAGAAGTAAATAAAAAAACAACATTGTATTTACTGTTATTTTTGGAAGAAATTTCAATAAAGTTTCGTTCCTTAATTTTATAGAAAGTTCTCAATTAAAAATTTCGATTTTCTGATTGATTTTTTATTATTGTGTATCTTCAATTTTTCTTCATCTCTGAGTATTTTATACATACTGTTAAACCTCTCGGATATAGCGTCTGCTTAAAAAAAGACCTAACCCCGTATAGCACTAATCAATCTTTTCTATAAATATTAAATAAAGGTTCCTTCGGAATATATGAATTGTCAAATCTTATACTGTTAATTCCAAGTACTGTACATATCTCGTTACTACACAGCTATTATTAGCTTCTTATTGTTTGAAAAGCTTATCTGTTTGAAAAGTTGTTTGAAATTGTTTGTGTCAATTTCACAGGAGGAGAAATGGTGACATTAAACTCATTCTTATTTAAATGAGTTTTTTTTATTAATTTACAAATTTAAAAGAAAATGAAAAATAACTGCTGTGCTTTCTTTAAATTCTTGTGTTGAGGAAGACTGTTTTTTGCTCTGACAAGACAGGCAGCATCCCATAATTTTTAATTTTATAAAAACTTAAAGATTGTAATTGTGAAATGACAGTGAAAGTGAATATTTTTTTTAAAAACAATACTTTATAACTAGTTTAAAAGGCATTATATAATGTAACCCCTGTTATAAGATTTTATTTTATAAATGACTTTCATATAATTATTATAATAAAAAGGCAAAAGGCTTAATTCTAAGGGTAGAGATGCGTTTTAAAAAATATTATAAATGCTAATAACGATTAAAATTTTCGTTAAGTTCGACCCAAATTGACATATGACACGTGACTTCTCTATCTTCCCACCCGCTCGAACTTTAACCATAAAAATTTAATAGTATAAATGCCCCTTATACACAAGTTACCATGCCAAATTTCGTTATTTAATCTTTACCCGATCCTGAGATATTAAAAGAAATACACCACAGACAGGTACACAGGAAATTTTTTCAGATTTTTTTGTTTTTTTTTTTTTTGACTTTTTCCAGGTTCAGAGGGTGTCAAAACTTCAAGATTTGTCCGATTCCAATACACTTCCCTCCGTGTTATATACATAACAGCCGGAATATTATTTACTAAAATGTTTAAAAACACACCCAAGTATATTCTTACCTCTTTATTTTATTTTTAATAAAAATTTAAGGAAAAGAAGAATTTTTTCTTAAATTATTCTTAAATTTATAAAACTAATTGTCTATAAATATAAAGTTCTTATTAACAGTAGAAAAAATAACTTTGTATGTGATCAAGACTTTTTTTAAATGAAAAAAAAATATTTTAGTTTGTTATTTACTTGAAAGAATTGCTTGATACAATTTTTGATATTTAATTAAATATTCAATTTAAAAGTTTATTTTTAAAAAATTTATTATTTAACCAATAAAAATGCGACTTTGCCATTTTTATTTGAGCTCTGTTTTGAGCTCAATTCTTAAAAAGATGGCACTTATAAAGTTATTGTTGCACTTTCCCGGTATTATTTATTTGCTTTCATTCCTAATAATTATAACCGCACCACTATCTTTAAGTCTTCAGATGTGCAGTACATGAAATTATTAATATGGGTGATTACTCGTAAAAAACTAAGGGTAATTTACCTATTTTCAATATATTACCCTCCCTCACTCCATCCTATAAAGTTCTTTTGGTCTCAAGGATCTTGAAACGTTAAGAAATCCAAAAAAAATTGGGGATTTTTTCGTGTGTATGGATTTTATTGCGTGGGGCATGATTTTTTTACTTACTTTGAAGCTCTTGTTTCTAGGAATTTTCAGGAAAATCGAATCATTAGTTCTGGAGATCATCCACTCCCTTAATATCTCCCGAACCAATGGCTCTATTTTCCTGAAAATTTGTAGAAATATTTCTCTCTAATACACAAACCTTCGCACAAAATTTCAAATATTTTCGACAAAGGGCACAGGACTTATTAAACTTCAAAATGGATAAACAGAATCCTGCCCACCACCACACAGAAGAAAACCCCAAACTTTTTTCATTTCTCGATGTTTCAAGGTCCCGGAGTCAAAAAATATAAAAATGTTGAGAATGATATTTTTGACCAATCGTCGTACTTTCCTCTGTTTTTATATTACAGCCGGGAAAACCAAAATTCAATCGGAATTACTTCTTCATGGTGGGAATCAATAAAATACAATGTTTTTTACCCCGTTATTTTGTTATTCTTTAATCAGAGATTGAAAATTTCATCAATAACGTTTATCGATGTTACGACATCATCGAATTAGCTTTAAAAGGCAGATTGTTCGCATGTTTATCGTGCTGGAAGAATGTCACGTAGTTTACGATGACGTCAATTAGGTCACGTGAGATATTATGCTTAAGGCCACGTAAGGGCTTTAACATTATTATTGATTATGGACTTGAGGGTTAAGTATCTTTAAAATTTATATAAACTGATATATAGGCCTATATATTTTTTTAGCTAATTTAGTGATGAATGTATGTTAATTTAGAAATAGTTTAAAAAACTGACCTTATTATGTTTATGATTTTTACAGTGTTACTTCACCCAGAGTGATCCAAAACTCAATTAACCACGTGAATCATTTGAAAAAGTAATAAAATATCATTAACATGTTATAATTTGATATGTTAAAACATTGTAATTTGTGTATTAAACAAGAATAATCTCACTTTTTTTGTAAAGTCTTTGATTAATCAAGTGTTTGAATGAGACATTAACTTGGTCTTTACAATGGTGAATTGAGTTTTAGGTCACCCTAGAATTTGTGCATTTTGGCTACACAAATGCATTTATGCACACACTATAAATGTCATTATTAACTAAGAATAAGAAATAATTTTTTGCAATAATTTTTTTTATTCTTCATAAAAAAACCTACAATAAAAACTTGTATAGTTAAACTTGTCTAAAGCCATACTCTACAAAGTCTCACCTTCTCTTAAGTCACTCAAAATGGGAAGTTACAATTTGGTCCCGTAGCTAAAACCACATCTCTATAAAATGTACTGTAATGTCACGTTCGACGGTACCATCACCGAGTCACACCATAAATTAATACTAAATAAGTTAGTTTGGGTTTCGTTTCGTTAAAACAGTAAGTTTTGTTTTAGTGTGATAATAAATATAATAATTAATGACAATAAATAAATAGATTAGCCACTTTAATTGATGGATATATGGCCGAGATGACTAAGACGTTAACCTACTGCTATGGAAGGCCTGGGATTGAATCTTAGAGAAGAACCACAGGAATAATCTGGAGGTTCTGTTTTGGATATGTTGGGCCCCGTCCGCCATTATGGACCTGGCCATGGTTTATGTTATAAAAGGTGTGTGCTAAGTACTGAACTAGTGGATTCCATATTAAGGGCCTGGCCAGGATGGATAGACTAAAAGACTTTTAGTGCTCAAATGGTGGATCCCCCATTACAAGCCTGGACAAAATGTATTTGATTAAAATTCCCAGAACTCCCAGGACGGAGAGTCATAAATGAAACAAACTCTCAAAACTTCATAATTAAAGTTATGACTTTCCATAGGTTCTTATTGTATTCAATGGGTTTTTATTATAGATGTTCCACGTAAGGTTAACTTAAATCACACGCTTTAAACTATATAACAACGAGAATAAACAGATATTTGATGCAAACTTGCACACAGAAAATACAATCAATTCTGCCTCTTATCTGTTTTTGTATTTTTATTAAAGACAAACAATTTAATTTTTTTTATTTGCATATTTTAATCGCATAAACAAACAATAATGGCATTAATATTAAACACTTCAAACACTTTCATGTAAACAATTATATAATTAAAAACTTTAGCGCCTGATTGTATAAATCTCTATCTGTGTATAAAATATTAATTAATAATTTATTTAATATAAACTTTTTTAAATTATTATAAATTGCATGTACAGAAAATACGTTTTTGCCTCTTCCCTGTCGGCATATTTTCTGATTT
>NW_019387916.1:0-8919 GCF_000671375.1 Centruroides sculpturatus | reverse complement strand
GCGGCAATCTAAAATCGGTCGATTTAAAATTTAAATGCATGAGATGAAGCAATCAAAAAAATAATGGGTGGACTATCAAAAATTCGGCAATTTACAACATGATGTCGAATGCACAAATTTGTTTATTTATAACTAAAAATATTCTCAATTTCATCCAAAAAATGCATTTGTGACAATACCTAAATGAAATTCTTACTCAAGAAACGAAAATTGTACAACTAACACAATACAGTTATCATTATTATCATGTCAGCGAAGCTACAATAGAATATTTACTACCATTTTGCACAACATACCTCTGCAAGAGCNTGTTTGTTGTTTTTAAAATTCAAAATAACCTTAATTACGATTCAAATCTGTACATTACGTTATTTTGTCGAATAATCCGGGCGATGGAAGTTTTAAATCGCGCGAGATTCCAGAGAAGTGTCGGTTCTAGAGGTCATAGACGGCGTGATACTCTAAGTCAGTGGTTCCCAACCTTTTTTCATTAGCGTACCCCGTGACATTTCCTATCTCTAGATTGTACCCCGTGACATGTGATATCTCTAGATTGTACCCTTCATTTAAGAAATTTAGTGAGTAACCGTATTGTTAATTTTACATATTGTAACTTTAAATTAAAGAAAAAAAAAACTAAAAGAAAAAATGTATGATAAAGTTGTGATTGTTGCAAGGAACATTTTTTATCTAATAATTTTTTAATACTATTAGTTTGTGATACATAATATATTATTTTTTCTCCCATAATAACCAACTTTTTTCTGTACCCCTAAACAACCTATCGCGTACCCCTAGGGGTACGCGTACCACAGGTTGGGAATCGCTGCTCTAAGTCAAAGGTATGACTTAACCTATGCCTAAACTCTCCTGGATGATAGGATGGAAGGATTCTGTCTTAGCAAGATTTTATCTGGTAAGATTTTGNACCCCTCATTTAAGAAATTTAGTGAGTAACCGTATTGTTAATTTTACATATTGTAACTTTAAATTAAAGAAAAAAAAACTAAAAGAAAAAAATGTATGATAAAGTTGTGATTGTTGCAAGGAACATTTTTTATCTAATAATTTTTTCATACTATTAGTTTGTGATACATAATATATTATTTTTTCTCCCGTAATAACCAACTTTTTTCTGTACCCCTAAACAACCTATCGCGTACCCATAGGGGTACGCGTACCACAGGTTGGGAATCGCTGCAATAAGTCATTAATTTTTAAAACTGATAATTTAGTAAATCTGGACTTCTAGAAAGATAACTTGTTGATTTAATTAATCAGAGTATAATTACTTTACTGGGATTTGTATAAGCAATTCTCTTCTTTCTTGATTTGTAAACCAAAAAAAGTTTGGTGCAAATTTTCTATTCCAAATTTTAATTGTTTGGAATCACAGTGACTAAATTAACAATGCAAGTATTTGTAACATTATTTATTCACACTAGAAAATTGCAACAAATTTTTTTGGTTTACAAATCAAGAAAGAAGTAAAAGAATTAATCAGAATATACGTCAATAAAGAATTTAGTTTTGCTAACTTTACTAGTGGTTTTTAAAATTAAATAATGTTGTAAGTTCTTATGGTTTATATATTGAAAATGATTTTTTTTAAGATAGCATTATTCAACATCTAAAAAAAAAAAAAAAAAAGGTCTAAAGGAAAGGAAGATGTTACAGTATGTTGTCATTTCCTGGTTTATCATCTTAGCTAACATTATTTCCTAATCACTGCAGAAACAAAAATGAAATTTAATATAAAAAATGGTGTGTCATCAGAATAATTTTATTTAAAAAAAATTTAATATAAGAATTTTTAATTATTGAGTAATTTTAAGAGCATAAATTTTTAAAATAAATTTTGCACACTGGAAAAATAGATTTTTTAATAAAACTAAGTTAACTGTGTTGATATAACTGTTTTAATACAGTGAGTGATCGGTTAACGAACATAATCCATTCCAAGACTTTGTTTGCTATCCGAATTGTTCATTAACCGATTATCAATTTACCATAGGCTTCTATGGAAATTTGATTCATTCGTTCTGGAGACCCCAAAAAAAAAAATATATATATATATATATATATATACTTTCTTACTACTTTTATTCATATGTAATAATAAAACTATATATACACAGTCTTGCATTTATATATATATATATATATATATACACACACGGTCATGTTTTTTCCATTTGTGAGGGTTAAAGAATCTGTCCAATGTCGATTGTCTTTCTGTCTTCTTCATGATTTTTCAGAAGTAATTAATAGCATTGTAATTGTAGAGATCCCTAGGCCTATTTACCTCAACCTGGTTTGGATGCCATTTAAGACCGTTGTTCTGACATTCTCCCACTTCTTCAAAAAATCATTATAGCATATATCGGCATAAATCCACTTTTTCAGAAGAAAATGTAAAAAAATTGTTTCTGTCAGAAATATAAAAGGCTGGAATTACAAGGGAGAGTTTCAAAGTTCGGGGGAATACTATCCGATCAGTATATACTGGGTTGAACGTCGATGTCGACATCTCCTGCACTCTGAAAAGTTTCGAATTGTTGCTTGAAGACAAAGGAAGACCAATCAGTATTTGTTATTTTACGTCGCTTCTTCTTGTGTTTGTTCAGTGAAGTGTTTGTTATCCAATTTGTTTGTTAACCGATCACCCACTGTATTTTAAAATATTGAAGGCATTTGTATTAACACAATTGATTTTTTTAATTACATGCAACTTAATAGAAAATTTGTGAAAAAATAAAATTTGATATTAAATAGATATATGTATGTATAAATTAAATAGCTATTTGTTGATTATAATATTTTACAAACAGTTTGATTGGACTTCCTGCCTTTAGGCTAAATTACATTGTTTAATTAACTTAGAATGTAACCCAAAAATAATTTTATCACTTATTTTTTATTGATTATGGAATTTAGGCTTTACTTATATTGTATATTTAGAATCTAAAATTAGATAAACTATTTAAAAGTCACTTTGTATATGTAATGACTTCCACTAAATTTTCTTATTTATTACAAGTTACTTTCAAGTAATTTGTGTACTGTATATATATATATGTATAAATAAGAAAATTTAGTGGAAGTCATATATACACACAAATTATCTAAAAGTAACTTCTACCAAAAATTTATATACAGTATTTAAATTATTAATGTAGTATATTGATTAGAAATGGTAATTATTTGAATATGCCAAGCATGTTAATTGCTAAAGAAATAAGTATTCTTTTTTAAATTAATTAAGTTAAATGTACAGATCCAATCAGCATATTTGCAGCCAGTTTTATTCTGCAAAATTGTTGCAAACATAGAAGTGACAAATACAGAAATGAGAAATATGTTGAAAAAATAGGGCTAGTGAAAAAAAAATATCATTAGAAAATAAAATCATATTTTTATACAAAAATTTTTTATTTTGCCTCAAACTAAATGTTAAAAATAATTATTACTGCTAACATATATTTATTTATTCTTAAAAAATGTTTGTTTTGCCTTTTGTTGATGCTATCCAGTAATCAATGGTGTTCATGTTGGATTGTATGTTTCAAGGGACAAACGCTCAGTCACTCAAATAAGGCCAGTATGTTTGAATACATTTTTTTACCCTGTATGGGTTATTACAACAAAAAGGCAATAGTAACTAACTAGTTGTTTTTATATACAAATTACAGTAGTCCTTTGATGTAATGGTCTAATTGGGGGAAAGAGGTGTTCACTATGGGACCATTCAAATATTATGTTAATAGTTTATAGGGGAAGAGGATTTGTTTGTATCTGGCAATTGGACAGTCTTTGATGATGTAAGATTGCATCCATCATTTATTTTTCACTCTGTCAACACAAAATTGTCTGAAAACTATTCCTGTGTATTTGTGAATGGTTTTAACTTCTGACCTGATGACATAATTACAGGGAGGAAGTACCTTGATTTTGGTGACTGGTGGTGGTGATCATCAGTTTTATTAAATGGATGATCACTGGAAGGGGGAGGAAGGACTGAAAAGGAACAAAATTTTTGCTGATGTAATACTTGAACATCTATTGCTGAAAGCCTGATAAATCGAATGTTTTGAAAACATATATTAATAACTAACTTGCAACATATAAGATGTATTAAAATGTTATTAACAATGTTTTACTGTCCTTATTTCTAATTTTATCTTTAACTGTCTACTCTGACATTGTTTATTAGTAGGACCTTACACTGGTGTTTAATATTTGATACAAAATTGATAGTTAGATCAGAAAAAACAAATCCTTTATTAAAATTCACCTGTAGTAATAATTTTTTCTGTACAGATATACATATACGTGTTTCGGGTTAACATACCCCTCATCAGCAGTACCAAAAACAGCTAAAAATAATTAAATAAACAAAATAAGACCCATGTGTATAAAAAGGGGTATGTTAATTCGAAACATGTACATGTATATGTATACAGAAAAAATTACTACTACAGGTGAATTTTAATAAAGGATTTGTTTTCTGATCTAACTGTCAATTTTGTATCAAATATTAAACACTAGTGTAACGTCTTACTAATAAGCAATGTCCGAGTAGACAGTTAAAGATAAAAGTATTGAAATGTTGTTGTTACTTATTGATTCATTAATCCATCTTTTAGCTTATTCTGTCTGCAAATAAAAAAATAATAAATTTTTCCTTTAGGACAGAAATGTTTTGTATGTTAAATCAAGGACCTACTGTACTTCAAAAATACATGCATCCTCAATCATTAGCTGACTACTAATACACACTCCTCTCCAGTGAAATGAGAATGGAAGAACTTTATAGATATCTGAAATAAAATGTTGTTATTGTGGGTTATGGTAACTGGTCAAGTCTGTTTGGACCTGACCTGTGGATTTATTGATGTAATCAGATGAGTTAGCTTCTGTGGTTCCTCTGATCATTCTTCTAGTGTAGATGATAGAAACATGGGCTTGAGCTCATCTACATTAATTGTTCAGGATTTGAAAAGTTTAGTGATCAAATACTACCATAAAGTTTTAATTATCTATCAAAGAATTAAAAATGGTAGCCAACAAATTACAGGTATTAGGCCAAAATTATTATCTTGGTTACCTGTACCCATGTGTATTTGTTTAAAGAATAAGTTGTACAATATGTGAAAAAGTTGTAAACAAGCAAAATTATTAGTAAATATTTATAATTTATCTTGTTATTTTTTAAAACCAGTGAACTTTCAGATGAGCTTAAATTATTCATTTTGAACAGATTGGATCAAAATTATGAAATAAAGTTTTTAAAATTGATTATTTAATTAAAATCACTCTTAAAACTTTAAATAAGATATTTTAGCATATAGGCTAAAAACTTTTACCAATTATTTGTATAAGCCTTGTAATTATAAATTTAACTATGAATATAAAAATATTAGTTTCCATTTTAACACTAATTTCTAGAATAGTTTATTTTCACTTGCACAGAAATTGTGTATGAGGGAGAATTAAGGTGTGTTCCAAAGAAATTATAAAATAAGGTCTAAAGAAATTATACATACACTTGAAATTTATGTATAACTTTACACAATGTTTATTTATACTACAATTACAATTATTTATACACAATTAATAAGCTCATTATTATAAATCATTACTTACAAATACATCATATTCATGAATAAAATTATTCAAATTTCTTAGTGATGAATAAATATAAAAATTACACCAAATCTGCTATAAAATTATTATACATACAGTGTAATTGAATGTGCTAGGTAAGCAATAAACAAATTAAATTGTACAATATTTACCTCTCCCCATAATAATTGTGTCATTCTAATTTAAATTTTTACAAAATGCCACAAGGAAAAGAATTGAGCAAAAGAGGAGTGAGAAAAATCTTTTTGTATCATGGACAAGAAAAATCTTAGACAGATTGCAACATTTTTGAAAAGATCTATTGGAGTAATTTAGAACGTTATTAAAAAAGAAGGCCAATATGGGATAAATAAATGATCTGGTCAAAAACAAGCTGTAAGTGAAAGAAGGAAAAGAAGAGTTTTCCATCTTACCACCTCACAAGGAATGTCTACATGTGCTGTTGCTGCTCGTTTATCACCGAAAGTGTCACATGCAATACTAGTTAATATTTTGACAAATAACGATAAGTTGCCTGTTAAACTCAAGGCAAAACCTAAGCTTACAAATGACCTCAAACAAAACAGACTAGAATGGATAAAATCAGTAATGAGTTGGGCTGAGAAATGGAAAAATGCAATGTTTTCAGATCAAATAAAGTTTAATCTGGATGAACCAGATAGTAATAGATATTATTAACATGATTTAAGAAAACAACCCAAAGGATTATTTAAGCAGACAGATTGGAGGTGGTGGAGTCGTGGTTTGATCAGCATTTGCTTTTAATGGCAAAATAGATATTATCATAATTAATGATAGAATGACTTCAGAAAATACCAAAATATGTTATTTGAACATCTTATTCCATTTGGATCACTGACTTGAGGAAATGAGTGGATATTCCAGCAAAACAGTGCTGGAATTAATCCACATGCATTTAATCCACCAAAAATTGGTTTAAACAAGAAAAAATAGATGTAATGGAGGGCCATTGTGTAGTCCAGACTTAAATTTCATGGAAAATCTGTGGGCAATGCTTTCTCAAATGATCTATGCTAACAACAAACAATACATGATCACTGATGAACTGATGGTTGCAATTTTTATATTAACTCATCACTCAGAAATTTCAATATTTTTATTTATGAATATGATATATTTGTGAGTAATTATATATAATAATGAGTTTATTAATCATTAAATTGGTATAAATAAACACAATTTTCAAGTGTATGTATAATGTATAATTTCTTTACAGACCTTATATTTATTTTAAAAAACATACTTTGAAAAATTACACAATAAAAATAGTGTTTTAAAATAATATTTTAAAAGTATAGTGGTGCCTCGTATAACGTACGCCTCGAACAACGGACTTTCTGTTCAGCAGTTACTTGAGGCAAACAACAGTCTTTCTGCTAACAAGTGCGAATGATGTTTCCACTCTTTTGCCGTTGCCAATGACAATCTGCTATTTTTATAATATATTAGTATTATATCTGAAGTACAGAGCTCCCGTTGGGATTCGACTTGCTCCCTTGTTTATTACATACATCACCTTAGTGCAGAGTATTTATATTTATTCAAGTTTTATGCAAATCATGGCTTCTAAAAAACACAAAGGTGATTTCAATTGAAAGAAAGCAAGAAATCATCAGAAGAAGTGAAAGTTGACAAAAACTTTCTTGTCAAATGGGGAGAGGTTCAGGAGTTTACCAACACTCATTATCCAAACAGAGCTGAGGCCAACAGGATCAATGATCTCTACAATGACACCCTTGCCCATCATTTCCAACAGGTGTTGAAGAAGAGAGAGAAACAGATCACCTTGGACATGTTTTTCAAGAAGCCAGCTACCAAAAAACAAAGGATGGAACAAGAGGAGATGACCCTGCAAGCTCCGGTAGCCTCTTCTGAATCTGACTCCAATTAAAAAACAATAAAAAGAGACCTGCTACAATGTGTAAAAAGTCTGTATCTGTATGAATGTGTGAAGAAAGTGTTCCTCCACCTCCTCCTCACAACATCTAACTACTCGGCATAATTGGTGACTGATTCATTTTCATTTTTTTATGATACAGTATGGTTATTTTATGCTGCAGAATGAATTATATGTTTTAACATGTATTTCTATGGGAAAATGCGTTTCGTATAACAGACTTTTCACTTAACAGACGTGCACCTGGAATGGATTACATACGTTATATGAGGCACTACTGTATATTTTAAAATATATGTATAATGTAATCTCAAACACAGTTAATTTACAATATTTAAAATAAACACTTGTTTAAAACCTAACAGTGCTGTATGATGCATTAATTTTGATTTAATGCTTTAATGGCTATGAGCATTGAGTCCAAGATGGTGTTATTTCTACTATATTATGTACAGTACTACTAATTTTTTTAGTTTTGTTGAACTTTCTGCTCTGTGGGCACTTTACCTGTCCATTATGGGTTTGGCCAGACTTCAGTGTGATAACCAGATGATAAGAGAGGAGATTGGAATAAGGACAAGACGATTAGTTAGAAGACCATTAATACATTAAATGATTTGATATTAATCAAGATTGAGGAACAAGCATAGAACATTATGTGCCTGATAATGCAATAAACTTATGATTCAACTTCATAAAAGACATACGAGGATATAAACATCCATAGTTACTCTTAATTAGTGGGCTATTATTAATAACAGTAAACATTAATTAATAAATTCAGTGCTTCAAAAGATGTATAATGTATTACTGTAAAAGATGGATATTACTTTTTTGTTCATTGGCATGCACTTTCTGAATAGGCTACTAATATGATAAATTTGGCTACTACAAATTTTATTCTGATAACAAGCTGGTTAGTAAAAATTTTTGAATTTTTCAAATCCTGACTGTTCTGTGCTTATTTTGTTGTATCATGAATGTTTTGTCTCCTCGTGCCAAGACTTTACATCGGCCATTATATTTTGGATGTAGTCTTTTTTTTCATTATGTCTTAAGAAAAACAAGAGTAGATTTCTGTAACTCTTCATGGATGAATGGAGAATTTTTTTTGAACACATGAAGGAATTAGCTGTAGTTTGCTTATTGTTTCATGTAACTCCTATTGAGGATGACAGATATGTTAAGAGGAATTCTCAGGAAGATTCTTCATATTCCTGAGCCAATCAATCCAAAAACTGCTCATTTATTTATTTATTTCATCTGCATTAGAAAATGTTGTTGGACAGCAGATCTCCTCCCCTGATAAATAACAAGACCATAACAAAAAAAAGATAAAATACATAAAAAGAAAA
>NW_019387915.1:8094-9295 GCF_000671375.1 Centruroides sculpturatus | reverse complement strand
AGAAAATATTGAGGCCTATACATTAAATTGATGCAAAAGTATATTCATCAAACATGAAATAATGGAAATACATTATCAAGACGACGCATCTCAAAATTTTTCATTTTTAGTTCTGGATATCATCCAAAGCCTATATTACAAAATTTATTGGAAATTTAAAAGATGGGAATTGATTTTAGGAAAACAAAAGCATTTTAGTTAGGGTCAAATTTGGAAATGCGCTTTGTAAAATTTTGCACAAAAGAAGTTAATTGGAAGTAAATTATGCACCTTAATTAGCACTTCAAATATTAAAGGAAAAATGCAAATCTTAAAAAATTTAATTAGAGTCTAAATTAAAGTTTTCGTTGTTTTGGTAGAATGCAGTGCGTCACAACCTAAGTCTACACAAATGTTTTATGAGGGTTGAGAATGTTAAGGGGGCTGTCTGGACAGTGGATGAAATAGAGTTCTACAAACGACGGCCTCAGCGTATACAGGAAAGAATAACAGGGTATGTTGTTTGTTGTTTGGTGTCAGTGATGCACTATTTAACACATCTTTTTTTTCTCTTTCCTCCCTCCTCACCCCACCCATCCCACCCTTATTTTCTGGAATACGTGCTTTAATTGCACACTGTATTTTATCTTTTTGAATGATTTTTCACATTGTTGTTTTAATTTTTTGTGTTTTGCTGTTGCTGGCACTCTGTTTTGTCTTTGTGATTTTTGCATTGATTGGTTTCACTCTTAATAATTCATGTTTATATGGGGATGTTTTTCTTCTGCATCTCTTTACATTATTTTGCTGTGCTCACATCCCCAATTGCTTTGCTGCCAATCCCATCCCACTCCCGTCTCTCTCCCTTTCTCTGCACAGAATGCAATTCGCACCAATCTGTCACTGCATAAGTGCTTTGTGAGATACGAGGATGATTTTGGTTCCTACTGGATGGTGGATGATCGTGAATTTGTAAAGAGACGTCACTTGAGTCGCGGCAGACCACGAAAATTCCCAGATTCTGACTGCATCCTCACCACACAGTAAGCTGGTGTTTTTCCCCTCTTTCAATACTTTTCTTTTGCTTTGCTTAATTGCTGCTTGGCTTATCTGTTTTTATCCTTTCATACCTTAATGTGATTTGTTTTGTGTCTTTATATATCCAGCACTTTGTCTTAAAATAACTTTTGTTTTTTTTAAATAATACAAATTAGTTGATTTT
>NW_019387915.1:0-4977 GCF_000671375.1 Centruroides sculpturatus | reverse complement strand
CAACTTCGTATTCCGCAGTACCACCTTGTAATATGTTGTCCCAATTTTAAAACCATCCTGATTTTTTAACTGTTTGGAAATTTTCCTGCTCTTAGATCATTTCCTAATTATATTCAAAAATAGCTAATATTAATTGTATAAATTGTAAATCAAAGATGAATCACATACAAGTTATAATGTAAGAATTTTAATATATCCAATTTATAGAAACAGTAGCCCAGTTGACAATTTATTGCTAAATCTGGCAACGTCTCTATCAGAGATTAGCAAATGTATACTGATTACAAGTATCATGGCTATTCAGATCAGTTATAAAAGGGAATTGATGGTTATTGCTAATTATCTATGTAGAAAATAGAGGTTAAAACAAATATACTATACTTGGAGCCAAAATTAACTTAACTGTCACTGTCACTATTGGTCTTTATTTTGTAAACAAAAGTATATGGATAAGTAAAATGTTCGTTGACTGTTCATAACTTTGCCACCAATGATGTCGTAAGGCTAGAAAACCAGTGATTGTTTATCAGAATTGATCATGTGACTCATCTGACATCATATCAAAGTGTCTGACCTACGTCCCACTTTCTAATTTCAGGACCCGATCCCTTTAGTTAACCATTAAATGTTTTAATCATTATTTGCTCATAATACATTAAATTTCTGCATTTGTTAGCTGTTATAGAAGTTGGGAATAAACAAACAATACTGAATGAATTATATATTAATTAAAAATAATAATAATTAATAAATTTACTAGTTATGCCTCTTTAACTGTTTTAATGCATTCTTTAATGTTAAGAGTTAATGAAACCAGAATTTCATGTAATTGTAGTGTATTTACTTACTTTGCTTAGTGTTATCAGTTAGTAATCAAGATAAATATTTTAAACAGTTGATATGTAGTCACATACTATAATTTGAATTACAAATATTTAAAATATTAAAATAATATGTCTAGAATATATAGATCAGAAAAATGTAGAATACATGTATTTTGAAATATTGAATGATTCGATTCTTGTTAAACTTCATTAAGTTTGAAAAAATTATTTTATACAGCATAAACCATAACTTTTAAAATAATATGTAGTCTTACTTTGTTGAAAATATTGATTTTAATAAAGTTGGAATTTCTTAATTGTAAAAATAGATTAATTAAAATAGAAATTAACATATTAATTTCATTTGATCTGTAAGTATTAATTACTGATATTACAGGAGTATTTAATAATTATTTAAGCCAATAATTATTATTAAAAGTAATACTTTTAAGAGAATTTAATATTTATGGACTACTCAGAATTTTGCAATTTATTTTTTTGAGGCCATCAACAGGATTTTTAAAAGGGTGGAGGTTTAAAAAAATTATATTTTAAAACATAATTTATTTATTTTTACAATATAGGTAGATAGAGTAACACAATACTGTAAAGGGGCAGTGGTATATCCAGAATCTGAACTAGAGATGGCAACTCATACTAGTTTCAAGGAAATGGGGAGGGAGAGCTCTGTGCTGTGTGTCAATTACTATACTTTAATTTTTCTTTTGGGAGCAGCTGCCCTGCCCTGCCCCTCACTGGGAACGCCCTTGCTAAGAGGGAATTGAATGGGTACAAAATAAATGTTATATACAATTGATTGTTTAACGTTAATTTTTATTTAATTTTTTATTCTTAAACGGGGATAAAACCATGTACAGTACATAGATTATAATATGTGGGGACCCAAAAAAATCCAGATTTTTTGTATAAAAAAACTTTATTTATTAACTTTTTTACAAAATTTCTTCAGTCACCTTCAAAGTACTCTCATTAGATGCGATGCACTTGTGAAGTCTTTTTCTTTACCATTTGAAGCATCTCTGGAACTCTTCAACCTTGATATTGTCCAGTGTCCTTAGCAAAGCTGTTTTTACTACCTCCACATTATCAAAACGCTTCCCTTTTAGATTTTTCTTCATTCTCGGAAACAGAAAAAAGTCGCACTGGGCTAGGTCTGGTGAATATGGAGGGTGAGGAATGACAGGCCATCCCCGAGAGGCCAAATAGTGGGTCAATCGTAAGGCCATGTGTGCGGGGGCGTTGTCATGATGAAGGAACCAGTCACCTGCTCACCATAGTTCCAGACATTTCCTTCGCACATCCTCTCACAGATGTCTTAACACTTTTTTGGCAGATTTTTTCAACATTTTCATTGTTTTGAGATGTTGAAGGATGCCCAGAACTTTGCAGGCAGAACAAAATAACAGTAAGAGAAACACAACACTACGCTCAAATGTAAACCTACAAACTGACACCGTTTGCACAGCTGTTTCGTGAAGGTCTCTACTAACTCCATGTAACAGGAGAACTCTCTACTATGTCTACAAATGGCAGCAAGCTCTCATTTCGGTTTTTTTTGGGGGTCCCCCCCATATACAGTCTGTAAATCTTTAATAATTAATTATGAACTTTTCCACTATTCAATTAAATTATACAAGAGAAAAATTATATCAGATATCTAATATATACAGTACATATAAACTTTAGGTTAAAGTTAGTAGTATATATGTGTATGTGTGTAACTAACTTTGACATGATTTAATGTTTAACTGATTTCTTTATAACATTGTTCTTCAGTTATTATTGAAACTAATCTTAGTATTAAGGGAAAAAAAAATATTACCAATGGAAAATATTTTTATAAATTATTTAAATGGTTGCCATTTAAATAATTTATGTATTCTTTGTCTTTGTATTTTTCTTATAATGTATTTTTATTATATTATCAACAATACAGTTAACTATTGATTAATTAAGATATTGGATATCTTTAGAAACATTGAAGATTTTTATAAATTAGACAACTTTCTGCTTTATTTGATACTACAATTTTTTTGTCAATGAATGTTTTTAATTAAACTTTAGAATTTTTTTTTACAATTTCAATTGTGATTTTTATGAAGTTTTTGTGAATATGGTGATGTATATTAAAAGTGTATGTCATTTAAAAACATTAAAACAGTAATCTTAAATTATACAGTAGACTGCTTATTTGTAATCAGGAAAATATTATCAAAATTAGCAGGACCCAAACATACAAGTTTTAACCAGCTTTAAATGTTAAACGAAAGTGACCAAAGTAACCAGATATCCCAGATTAGATGTGACAGTACCACCTTGTAATATGTTGTCCCAATTTTAAAACCATCCTGATTTTTTAACTGTTTGGAAATTTTCCTGCTCTTAGATCATTTCCTAATTATATTCAAAAATAGCTAATATTAATTGTATAAATTGTAAATCAAAGATGAATCACATACAAGTTATAATGTAAGAATTTTAATATATCCAATTTATAGAAACAGTAGCCCAGTTGACAATTTATTGCTAAATCTGGCAACGTCTCTATCAGAGATTAGCAAATGTATACTGATTACAAGTATCATGGCTATTCAGATCAGTTATAAAAGGGAATTGATGGTTATTGCTAATTATCTATGTAGAAAATAGAGGTTAAAACAAATATACTATACTTGGAGCCAAAATTAACTTAACTGTCACTGTCACTATTGGTCTTTATTTTGTAAACAAAAGTATATGGATAAGTAAAATGTTCGTTGACTGTTCATAACTTTGCCACCAATGATGTCGTAAGGCTAGAAAACCAGTGATTGTTTATCAGAATTGATCATGTGACTCATCTGACATCATATCAAAGTGTCTGACCTACGTCCCACTTTCTAATTTCAGGACCCGATCCCTTTAGTTAACCATTAAATGTTTTAATCATTATTTGCTCATAATACATTAAATTTCTGCATTTGTTAGCTGTNGAAAACGCACACTAAGAAGGGATTTTTCGAAATTCTCCCCCGGGGGGAGAGAGACAGGATTAAAACTTCTATATACATTATGGATATGATCCCAAACGGTTAGGAGTTGAAAGTTGAAATTTGGTACACAGTTAGGGTACGTTAGGAGAACGCACACTAAGAAGGGATTTTTTGAAATTTCTCCCCACGGGGGAGAGGGAGAGGATTAAGACTTAACACTTCCATCAACAATGGAAGTGTTAAGTAACAATGGAAGTGCTAAGTAACAATGGAAGTGTTAAGTAACAATGGAAGTGTCAACAATGGAAGTGTTAAGTAACAATGGAAGTGCTAAGTAACAATGGAAGTGCTAAGTAACAATGGAAGTGTTAAGTAACAATGGAAGTTTTAAGTAACAATAAAAGTTTTAAGTAACAATGGAAGTGTCAACAATGGAAATCTTACGTAACAATGGAAGTTTTAAGTAACAATAAAAGTTTTAAGTAACAATGGAAGTGTCAACAATGGAAATGCTACCTAACAATGGAATTGTTAACAGAAAGCGACATGCAAGACGCAGATGCAGTTTTTTTCGTTTTTGCGGGAAATCGAACATATTTTTAGACCCATCTAAAAATTCTCTAATTAGTCTGGAAACAAGGGGACCCAATTCTTGCATTCTGTGAAAACGGGTAAGGTTTACTGTAACGTAATAATCTTTATCTTAGTTATCGTTACTTTTGCTCGAGCAACGCTGGGCCCACCTGCTAGTTATAAATAGTTTATTTATAATAGGTTTTACAGAATTAAAAAATAAAAAGACCCTTTTCCAAGTTTAAAAATAAAATGCTTAAATTCTAAATAGGTTTACATGTCTAAAATACAAATAAATATAGCAAAGACATTAATTTTTCTCAAAAGCTTCACGGATAATTTCAACATAATCCAATTTCTCGAGGTTAAGAAATTCATTAGCTTAATAAAGAATTTGAATTTTACTAAAACATTAATATTTTCAAAGCATATTTCATCATTTGAAAGTGTTAGGTTTAATAAATTATGACTTGTATATTAAGATGATGAAAGTCTGTTAGATGTGTTTTGACTTTGTATTTAAAATATATCTTAAAATCCATTTAAAAAAGTTCCTGCAAAATTCCTGCAATTATTGATAAATATAG
>NW_019387914.1:0-8581 GCF_000671375.1 Centruroides sculpturatus | reverse complement strand
ATATATTATAGTAATACAAAACCTGATGATGTATTGTTCTAACATTTATAGATATGTAACTAAAACTTGACTCAAACTTGTTTGCATATCTATAAATAGAGCTATAGTAATGCATAATGCATTACTATGGCTCCGTTTATAGATATGTATAGCTTTGCAAACATTTATGCACTGTGGATTAAAAAATCCAGCAATGAATTGCATAGCTTTCCTGGCTGTTTTGAGATTTATTTAGAAAATAACTTTTACATTTTTAATTAGATAATAATAAAAGATTACACTACACACAACTTTCTTTATGAGATTTTGTTATAAAAACTTTCTATACTTTTAATTATTATTGAATGGCAAAAAACTTAATTTTGTGGCTAGTGATCAGTTTCATAAAAAATTGTAAATAATGATGTTATACATTATCAATATTAAGTCCAATTTGAGATATGACATATCATCTCCCTTGACCTTTCACCACCAAAATTTAATAGCATCAATGCCCCTTATACATAAACTGCCATGCCAAATTTCTTTTCTTAATCTTTAGCCCATCCTGAGATATTAAACAAAGTAGAGCCAATACATATCTACAAATTTGTTTTTTTTTTTGTCTTCTGACTTTTTTGGGTTCAGGTGGTCTCAAAACATGGAGATTTGCAAAAAACTCAGAGGGTCAAATTTGACATTATTCCAATATTTTACATAACAGCCAAGAAATTAAAAACTAGTGCATTGCCATGGTGCCAAAAACATTGATATTGCTATGTCTATAAATATGTCAGTTATTTATATTTTATAGCTTAATCAACTATAAAATATAACAAAGCCTTTTCTCTTCACGAAATAATGATACATGTAAAAATGTAACACTCTAAGCCAGTGATTTCCAATGTACTATACTCCGTGGTATGTACTGTACAGTACTGTATGTTTTGGGGTTTTTTTTAATTGATAATATAAATGATTAATACATTAGAGGTATGACAATTCCATAATTTCACAGATAAATTACCATATATTTCTGCAGATAAGACAATAGTTGAATCATAAAAAAAATCCCCCAAAATCCAGGGTTGTCTTATAGGACAGATACAAAAAAATTTAGATTGAAATTTATATAAATTAAAACCATTGTAAAAAAACAGGCAAACTGTAATTATTTACTAGTAGAGAGTAGGGTATGTCCACAAAATAGAATAGCCCATACGACGTTTTTGTCAATAGTCGAGGTCATTGCCCGAATGCCTGAATCAGTGCAAATGTTTGCAACAATAGCAAGGCAGTGTTGCCAGATGCAAGAAAATAAAATGTTTTCATTTGAAAAATTACGAATAGGGCATAATTCTGTATACACTATACAGTATTATTATCCAGATGATGATTACTGATCTAAACTAAATTCATAGGCCATTGATAGTTTGGGGGTCGTCTTATAGGACAGATATATGCTAAAACTATAAAACTTGGGCGAAAATTTATACTTCATCTTATCTGCAGAAATATACGGTAATTAATAAATCATATTTAATGGTTTAATTAACTAAATAAATAATTATTTACTTCCATTGAAAAAAATTCATCTTAGATTATCTGTAATTCAATAAACAACTAATATTGTTTGAATTTAAGATTCAAACAATATATCTGTTTATTGACTTACAGATGACTGTAGTTCATGATAAAAAGGAAACAACACAAATGTGTTTTTCATTTATTCCATTCATTCAAAAAGACATTGCAATTAAAAGGAGGTTTATTTGGTGTTAAGCCAAGGCTTAAATGCCAAAATGTTGTGATATTTGTCTGTAAATTTTAAAATAATATTGTAAATTGGTTTTAATTTAGTAGTACTTTTAATATACATGTGAGGAGGGCCCTTTTGTAATGGCCAAAGCACTTAATAGTATAAGGCAAACAAAATAAAGCTCCTTTTAATTATGATGTCATTTTGAATAAACAGAAATAATGAAAAACATGTCTATTGTAGTTTCTGATGGAAAGGAAAAAACTACGATGTGATCTTTCATCCATATTATATTTATTGATTAATTGATTATTCAATAAATTTCATAGTGTTTTGTAATTGTATTTTCTACTATGACAAAAGGATCTATCTAACAATTTAACTTGTACATAACAATTACAGGTTATTTTTTAAACATCAATTTATATTTAATTATTTCAGCTTACTTTGGATTATGAAGTTAAGCATGTATGGTGTTTGATTCAGTAAATTTGATATAATATCACTTTTACAAAATAATGTTTATTAGGAATTTTCTTATATTTTGTAAATTCAGACAATACATAAATGTCTTCTAAATTTGTCCTTTTGCATGCACAAGGAAATTAAGTTTCACAGTTGAGCCAACCTTTTCTTTGAGGTTACTCGTTCACCTCAATACGTAAAACTTTAAAAAAAAATTTTTTTATCAGACTTTAAGTGTTCATTTATTTTTATGTTCTTTGGATTTAAGCACAAATTTGTTACAGAGAACTTATCATACAGGAATACTTTTTCAATGAAAAAAGTAGATTTTGTTTTCTATTTTTTTTATAAAAGGAAATGCATTTCAGGCTTTAAAAACATAGGGTAGATCTAGTAAAAATAAAACTAAAAAAAGTAATAAAAGGTATACTTATAAAATTAAAAAATAAACCTTGCTAAAAATATAGAAAAACTTGACAAATAAAAGGAGTAAAAATATAAAAAACTGGCTAAAAATTAAGTTTTTATGTTTTTATAAGATCCATATGATACAGTTATCAATATTTTGACTTTTGGTAGCACATTCATATTGATTTAAACTCCAAAAATATATTGTAACTAAATTTATGTGGTAATATTAGAAAAAAATGAAAATTATATAAGAAATTTATAAAGATGTCCACATAAACATCTTTCCAGCATTGCACAAGTATTATGCCTATTGTGCATGCTTGATCCAGTGCTAAAATAACTGAAAAGAATCAATTTAAGATAATTTAGCATAATAAGAAAAATAATCTGACTGTAGAGGATAAAGACAACAATGCAAATTAATATAAAAAGCGAGCTTTGTTTTGTTAGAGAACACGTTAAAGATGACTGCCTTCAGTGGCAATTCAAAGACGTAGTATATGAAATGATGATACCAAAATTACAGTCTTATGTATTTCTAATTTGCTAACATCAAGCAACACTGCTGGATATGCATCACACACTCGCTAATTCTTTAAGGTGATCCCACAGAAAAATTCAGATGGTCAAGTTTGGGGAACATAGTGACATAGAACAAAGCTGTATTGTCCTATCTGGTGGTTGCCAAATTGCTCTAAAAGCTACTGATGTATGTCTGTACAGAATGAAATGGTGCACTATTCCATAGTTGTTTTGATGTGTTTGATATTTGAGATCTTGTGTGGCATTTAATTTTTTAAATTTATTTTTAGTGAGAGTTTCTTTGAATAAATTTGTAATTAATTAATTTGTGGTTTGTAATTAATTCTGTATCAGTAGTGTCACTGGTTGTGATTGTTGTGTTAGTGTTTTCATTGGTTTGTATTATGCTGTGTACATTTTTATGAGTGACATTTCCATTCCATGGATCATAACCATGTTAACTTTTTCATTGTTTTGTACTATGTTTTCTTTGGTCTTTAGCTCTTTTGCCATCAATCATTACATTTTTAGTTTTTCTTCTTGGTGGCACTCTGATTTTCATTTGATATTTCCAGAGTAATGCATTTGACTATCCCGCATTTTTCTTGAATGGATTCGGGATTACTTTCAAACTTCCTGTTATATAGCTGTTTGTTATTTTATCTTTTATCATGACTCCACATATTTATTTCACCATACCCATTTCAGTTATATGCATTTTCCATTCTGTTTCTTTCTAACAGCATAGTGCTCTGACCAAACCTGTTGTAGTTGTGTCAATAAGTCTTCTTCAAGCCATTCATCCACTGTTGTGTTTATGTTCAGATATTGGTCACTATTCAGTATCATCAATATAGGACAAAGAAGCTGCTCATCCCAAATTCCATACCCAATGTTTAGGGTAAAACACATTTGGTGTTGCATATATCCTGTACATCATAGAACATGCTCTGCCCAGTAGTGAACACCGTGACAGTTATACACTTCATTCTGGGAAAAAGATGCCGAAAGAAGTTGTGGTTCATCATGTTGAACCACTCAAATAGTTGTGCAGCATCCTCTACATATTGTACTGGTTAGAATGGAATGGATTCATTCATGGTGATGTAATATCTGGTGTATTTGTGTCTGATGCAGTCCATAACGTAACCAAACCTTTTCTGGAAAGATCTTTTTTGTCCCTGGATAGATGCACACCCAGTATACTCAATAAAGAAAACTTTAAATAATTATGTGTGGGATTTTTTTAACTCAAAAACTTTCTGGATTTGCTGGAGAACTTATTTCAAGAAAACATCAATATTTCTATAAAATAACATATGAAATTTAGAGATTTTATAGAAAAAAACAAATTTACAGATTGTTTCATACATCTTGGCCAGGCATAGTACTTGGTTGGAATTCTGTAAGTTTTATGAAGTTCAAGAGTCACTTTTTGGTAACACAGAGATATTGCCACATCAATTTGTTCCCTTCACTAAATGAATAGACTAGTTCCTGCTGCTGTGCATTTTTACAGCCCAGCCAAATTCATGAAACGAATTGTATAATCTTGTCTGCACATAAACTATATATTGTGCACATGATATGAATATGATTTATACTTTAAAACTATTCTGATTGATTCTCTTTATTATTAAACTTATTATATACTTTTTATACTATTTCAGCATTATAAAGCAGTTAAATAATAAAAATGCTTAAAAACTTTCACGAAGGATCCTTTAATAAACTTTTTTAATTGTTCTAATTGTTACAAAATAATTTCAAAATTAATATATTTTTTAGTTTTTATGGAAATCATATACAGCGGAACCTCACTTAACAAGCACCTCACATAATGAGCAAAACAAATTTGTAAAAAAATTACTTGCTTAACAAGCAACTTTTCACATAATGAGTGATAAGAAAGGATGTCCAGGATTGTGCGTATGTTCCATCAGTCTGAGTTTTGCACTCGTTCCACTAGCATCTTAGTGTTGCTTGTGATCACACGTTTTTCCAAACTTATGTTCAGACATATTACATATAAACATCAACAACCATAGCCCATTATATAATAAACATGCCAAACGATATGCCAAGTTCTTAGGCTATGTAAAGGCTATAATTAAATATCAGAAATTAATTAATTTGATTACACATAGGCAGTTATGCTACCATCTCGTATTAAATTTAATGACCAATTCCAGAAATGTCTAAATTATAAATAATTAATTTTTAATTAATAATGTAATGAGCCTATGCTCAACCTTCCGGAAATATGGTGCATGTCATACATGAGGTTAGTACAATACTTTTTATTTGAGTTAATTGTAAATTATACATTATTCATATTCTCTATTTTTTTTCCATTTTTAAAATTTATTTTTGTTTCTGGTTTGTTTATTGTTATTAATATTAATGTTTTTCAATGTACTGATGCATTTAATGGAATACATTTTAAATTTACTGTTTGGAATACATTAACACATTTTTTAAAATTGTAAGGTTTCATTAAGATCCCATTATTCTATGCCTGAAGAATACAATCTATAATTTGTTGAAAGTACTTGTAATAATGTTTCAAATAAAAAATAATAATGCTAATAGACAAGTATTAATATTTTTCTTAGTTTTTGGCATCACAAGAAGCAATTTCAAGCCCAAGATCTTTACATTTTTGGACTCCCCGGGACCTTGAAATTTTTTTTCTGTATGTATGGATATTAGTGTGTGTGGGGGGCATGATTTTGTTCTGTTCACCCATTTTGAAGCTTACTAACTCATGTCTTTTATTGAAAATTTCTGAAATTTTGCAGAAAGGTTTGTAAATTAGGGGATTAATGCTATTAAATTTTGGTGGTTAAAGGTCAATGAAGTAGGGAGTTATTAAAGGGGGGTCACGTGTTATATCTCAAGTAGGGTCAGACCTAATGAAAATTTTACTTGTTATTAGCATTTACAATCTTTTATAAAACCCATTTCTACCCTCAAAATTAAGCTTTTTGTCATTTTATAATAATTATAATATTTTATTTCGAAAACTTTTTATATTTTTAACAGGTGGTACCATCAAAATTTTAAATGTTGCTGGGAAAGTTATGAACTTATTGCTGGATTTGTTATTTTTAAGTCTAAAGAAATCTGAAAGTGGACTCTTTTATTCTGATAAAGTTGAATTTCTTAACATTATGGTTATTGTTATTTAGCTGTTTGAGTTAGTTCATTTTGCTAACCTGTAAAACATTACCATCTTATTTGTTAGATTAACATATTGTATTTATCCAAAATGGAGATTGTTTAGTAGCTAAATGAAGACTCTTTCTTAGACTGTAAGCAATACTTTTTAAACAATCCATGTCTCCTGTACTTTGATGTGTAAGTTGTAAATATATAGTATAAAGAACAGACTTATTAATGTTTATTTTCTTATTCATTTTGGTAAATTTTCCTGTAGGTCTAGCATGCAAATAGATGGGATAACAAAACAGACATTAAGAAGTCTGTTTTGTTACCATGTCAGTAAACTTAACTTCCTGATGTTAGATCTAGTGTGTGAATAGGATAACAAAACAGACTTACTAATATCTGTTTCATTCTCCATTTTTGTAATTTTTCCTTTACCTCAGATGTGTAAAAAAACAAAATAACAAAACAGAATCACTAATATCTATTTTTTTATCCAAGTTGTTAATTTTCCCAAAAGGTCAAGTATGTAAACACATGGTAAATAAATCAGACAAAATAACTTCTACTGTAATCTGTTTTGTTAATTTTGCCTTTAAACCTAGCATGTAAATAGATAAGATAACTAAACAGAATTTATTAATGTCTATTTTGTTACCCATTTTTTTACTGTAACCTTTAGGACTAGTTTATAATTATAAAATTTACCGAAATTATCATCTAATTTTATTACTTCACATCTACTTTTTTACAAAGTCGCTCAAAAAACTCCAATCTCTCTTTTTTCATAAAATCCACAAAAGGAAACCCTTGTTTCAAAGAGTTTGTGGAGCAAACAGTTTAAATATCTTTGCTTCCACAACCACAGATAATCAATGAAAAGGCTATTACAGGTGTGCCATTTGCCCTTCCATCTGGCACACATGCAACAGTAATGAGCATTATTGTGTCACATGTGAATAACAAAACAGAAAAAAGCCATATTATTTTCATAATATACATCTTTGAATATATAAATACCTGAGTATCAAAAGTCCAAACAATTTTAGTTTCACCAGGAATATAATGTTGAGGATCATCATAAAATTTTTCAATTACTTCATCTTTCCATACTTTAATTTCTTCTTTTAATACTTTCAACCCTTCTTTCAAATAATAGAGCCTACTTTTATCTTGTCGTGAACGACGTCCTTGTCTAATATCTCTTTCCCAAAAATTCCGTGTTGACAGGATCACAATTCCTGGAGCAAATCTTTGTAAAGTACTTCTTGAAATCAAACACTTTTGTAATATATTTACAGTTATCATCATAATATTTCTTGAGTAGTATTAACTAAAAGAAATTATTTCTTTAATTATATATTTATTTTTTGATAAAAAGAAAATTCTAAAATTATGATTTTTATTACATAAATGTAACGTAAGATAATATTTAATTGTTATGTATAACATAATATTTAATGTTATGTATAACATTAAATATTATATTATGACAAACATTATGACAAAACTGACAACAGAAAAAATAAATATTATTTTTCCTGTTGTCAATTTTTTGAATTTGAATTTATGTATTCTATTTTATGGAATGCCGATGTTCCAATTCTCTCGTTAAACCTGAGGATGGCCTATAGAATAGGCTGGAAATGTTAGTTTTCAATAAAACTATCTCGGCAACATAAAAGGTGTGTTATGATAATCTATTTGCTGGTTTAATTTTGAAGGTTTTGTTGGTGTTATGTAACATAACAAATAATAAATTATATTAATAAATTCATTCTTCAAATACATGGTACAATTGCAGATCTGAATGACACTCTTAACAGAGCTGCAGACCATGTCCATAGGAGCAAAAGTGTCAAAGGAATTATACCTCTTCATGCAACCCTTTGTGAGATAGAGCTCCCAAAAATCAGTCTACTTCCAAGGCACAATTGGGAGTCATGCTGTGTGCTCTACTAAATGGGGCCACACACATTAAGGAAATCCTTTGAGGAATAACTATGCAGGCCTGGCCTTGAGGAAATTCAGAATTTCCTATTGTCCACACATGAGAAGGAAAATCTCTGTTAGTCAGTTGGCCATGCATCTGATGACGATGTACTGGCTGTTCTTGGATGTTTATTGGAAACAAATTGTATTAAAACTCGCGAGAAAAACATGTGCATAGAAGTGTATGGTGTAAATAGTAGTAGTAGTAGTGGTTTGGGTAGCACTGATCACAAAATTTAATAATTCTCAACCACATCCGTTAGTACAAATTGTAAAAATTATTAT
>NW_019387913.1:3145-10073 GCF_000671375.1 Centruroides sculpturatus | reverse complement strand
TTATTGTCAATGTGTTGTATAGCGTTTTCAGAAAATTAATACATTTTACTACGAAACATAACTAAAAAAAAAATTGAAAACTTATATAACGAATAGTCAACGAATTGACTCAAGTCTCGCTTAATTTTCTTATACGAATGATTAAAAAGTTATTTTGTATTTTAATTGATTATGTGTCGTTTAATAATTTATTTCTAAAAATTAGGTAAACCATTATAGAATTTTTAAATTTAATATTTAAATTAAGAATATCATAAACACTGAGTTTCTAAAATATATTAACAATTATGGCTTAATTAAGATTTTGTTCTGGGAGGATGATCTAAAAATTACAGTCAGAATGAAGAAAAATTAAGCTTCACATATCTCTCGCTGTCTCTTATATACCGACAAATGTTCTAGAATGTTTGTCTTATGGGTTGTCAAATTAATTAATAATTTACTAATAATGAATGAATAATAATGAGAAAATGTTAATAATATAATATTAAAATTTAAAGAATATTTATGACTTAATTATCTTTCAAATTATCAAACTAAATTTTATATATATTGAAGTCTATTGTGTTTATTTTATTTCTGTTAATTAATCAATATTAAAGGACACGGTATAGCATATTAAATATTAAATATAAATCTTANGCTGTATAAAAGTAAAAATCTAATGATAAATAGAACGTCAAAATCAATTAAAATTACCGTTGCCTATTTCTCAATTATAAATTTGCACAACGGTTTTGAAATCAAATTTTAACATTTGTTTTATTAAAGGAAAAATGTTTAAATAAAATTTGTATTGTTTTCTAACTTGTCACCTAACAAATGCACTGAAACAGGTAACTTCATTATTACAAAAGTTACTTCTAGCCCTTGATATAATTATATTAATTAAATTTGTGCCCATCATTGGTCTGATAAGCCCTCACCATTATCTGCCTCACGGTTGTGGATAATTTAATTAATATAATAAGGTAACTTCATGTTTGGCAGCTCTATTTCTACTCTCAGCAGTGGCTGAGTGATTAAAACCACTGAACACTGCTAGCTTGGTTATGAATTCGAGCCTCACCAACGGGCTGATCACGTGGAATTTTTCGTGTTTTCTTCATGTATCTAACATCTAAATAAGATAAACAGTAAAATTAATTCTATGAGGTGAAAAATACATGGCTTCTTGTATAAAGTCCTCTCGAAAGGTATCGAATTTATCATGAATTTTTTAATGTTTACCTTATATGCAGAAGAACATAGAAATAAATGTAGGGTTATGGTAGCTCAACACGGGCGTTCACCCAAGTGTTGAACTACCTTAACATTGGTAAATTTGTGATAAAATTAATTATTCTTTAATTATCTAATATATATTTTGTAAATGGGCATGTTAACTATAATATTAAAGGGGCCATACTCTCAAGATAACAGCATGGTTTTTTGTCATTACGAATATATTTATATCTTAGTTTTCTAGGAGTAGATTTTTTATGTTACGTACAGGTGGTTATTTCGTGATATCATGGGTAATTTCGTGACAATACATTGCTAATTTCGTGAAAGGATCTTTTAGCCTGTATATTTGGCTGCAATTTGAAAAATTGTAGACCTATAAATGCCCACTGTCGTTGCTGTATGTCAGGCTGTATATCGTAATCTCGAGAACAGACTTGGGTAGATGAAAGACGAGACCAGATATGGAAAGCTTAGGGGCAAAAAAAACCCCGATTAAGTATATACAAACTTCCGATGCAAACCGGAAATCAAGTTATTTCAATTCTAAATTTTTCTCCCGAAAGGAATTAGATGATTCAATTGCTAACAGGAAAAGTATGATGTACAGTACAAAAGCTTGATAACAGGAAAAGTATGAAGCAAAATAGGAGCAAGCCGCTACTAATTTGAGATGGAGAGCATATATTTTAACTTAAATAAATTAAAAATATGATTAAAATTGCATCCCGGCATTGCGACGATGTCACAATAAATAATTGCTCGTATATTGAACACTTGCCATCCTCGTGACATTAAAAAATGTACCTTTTTCACATTGACGATATTTTGATGGCATCTGGAATAGTAATTTCGTGATATATTGGTTATTTAGTCGTTATTTTGTACTTAAAAAGTATGGCAGACACTCAAGATATATTCAACTAACATTATCTGTAAGCTATGAATTTTATTATTTTACTTCTCTTATCGACGATAATAATTATTAAATAGTCCTTGTGTTTGATATGTCTAGAATTTCACAGCGAAAGCTAAGAAAGTTGTCCAAATAGCTAAGGAAGTTTAAACGCACAATACAATAAAAAATAAGTCATTTTAAACGTTAAAAAAAGTTTAAATTAAATGCTCAATCAGTAAAGCTCAATTGAACTTATGTGGTTGAACAGTATCGCCAAAAAGTGTAATGTTGGTGCATAACGCATTACGTGGTCCACCCGCGATGACTGAGGATGATGATTTTTGAATGACGAATGTAAGCCATCGATTCTACAATTCGTATCCATTTCGAGCAAATAAAATCAGGTAAAAAATGTGCCTTCTAGAATCGAGAAATTTAATTCATATTAGAATATTATTAATAAATAAATAAATATTTATGGTATTTATTCTTAATTTTTGTTACTATAAAATTATGTATAATATCTTAATTAATAATTAAGAAATGCTTTTAAATTTTTATAAGAACTAAGGTAACCAGATCGGCATAATTAAACTTAGAGTGCGTAAGAACAACAATTTCACACCTTCTGATATAAAAAAAATATCCGGAAAATTATAATCATCAAGAAAAATGCTTTTTAAATTAAAAATAACGCATATCTGGCGCGAATTTCAAGTGGAATATCTCATTTAAAAAAACCCTTGGATTTTTTATGGTATTGCAATGCGCGTTGTCCTATGGTCAAAAAGGGCAATTGCCTGGGCCACCCGAACCAATCATTTATAAACTCATTATTGTACGTAGTAAGAATATCGAACTTTAAATTTGGGCCATATCTGGAAAACTTTGATTGACGGTGTGGCACAGCACAGAACTTAATATTCTATAAATACAAGTAGGCGTTGTTGTTTAAGTTATGGCAACGGCAACGCAACATTTGGGCGATCTGCCTAGGGGGGTGCCTTCCGGGAGGTCTTTTTAAGAGAAACTGGGCGTTACAGACCTGGAGAAAACCCGGAAAACTCCACGTGGCCAGGCCCGTCCGAGCGAGGCGCGAACCCACGACTGAACTCCCAGTGTTCAGGGANGAACATAGAAATAAATGTAGGGTTATGGTAGCTCAACACGGGCGTTCACCCAAGTGTTGAACTACCTTAACATTGGTAAATTTGTGATAAAATTAATTATTCTTTAATTATCTAATATATATTTTGTAAATGGGCATGTTAACTATAATATTAAAGGGGCCATACTCTCAAGATAACAGCATGGTTTTTTGTCATTACGAATATATTTATATCTTAGTTTTCTAGGAGTAGATTTTTTATGTTACGTACAGGTGGTTATTTCGTGATATCATGGGTAATTTCGTGACAATACATTGCTAATTTCGTGAAAGGATCTTTTAGCCTGTATATTTGGCTGCAATTTGAAAAATTGTAGACCTATAAATGCCCACTGTCGTTGCTGTATGTCAGGCTGTATATCGTAATCTCGAGAACAGACTTGGGTAGATGAAAGACGAGACCAGATATGGAAAGCTTAGGGGCAAAAAAAACCCCGATTAAGTATATACAAACTTCCGATGCAAACCGGAAATCAAGTTATTTCAATTCTAAATTTTTCTCCCGAAAGGAATTAGATGATTCAATTGCTAACAGGAAAAGTATGATGTACAGTACAAAAGCTTGATAACAGGAAAAGTATGAAGCAAAATAGGAGCAAGCCGCTACTAATTTGAGATGGAGAGCATATATTTTAACTTAAATAAATTAAAAATATGATTAAAATTGCATCCCGGCATTGCGACGATGTCACAATAAATAATTGCTCGTATATTGAACACTTGCCATCCTCGTGACATTAAAAAATGTACCTTTTTCACATTGACGATATTTTGATGGCATCTGGAATAGTAATTTCGTGATATATTGGTTATTTAGTCGTTATTTTGTACTTAAAAAGTATGGCAGACACTCAAGATATATTCAACTAACATTATCTGTAAGCTATGAATTTTATTATTTTACTTCTCTTATCGACGATAATAATTATTAAATAGTCCTTGTGTTTGATATGTCTAGAATTTCACAGCGAAAGCTAAGAAAGTTGTCCAAATAGCTAAGGAAGTTTAAACGCACAATACAATAAAAAATAAGTCATTTTAAACGTTAAAAAAAGTTTAAATTAAATGCTCAATCAGTAAAGCTCAATTGAATTGATGTGGTTGAACAGTATCGCCAAAAAGTGTAATGTTGGTGCATAACGCATTACGTGGTCCACCCGCGATGACTGAGGATGATGATTTTTGAATGACGAATGTAAGCCATCGATTCTACAATTCGTATCCATTTCGAGCAAATAAAATCAGGTAAAAAATGTGCCTTCTAGAATCGAGAAATTTAATTCATATTAGAATATTATTAATAAATAAATAAATATTTATGGTATTTATTCTTAATTTTTGTTACTATAAAATTATGTATAATATCTTAATTAATAATTAAGAAATGCTTTTAAATTTTTATAAGAACTAAGGTAACCAGATCGGCATAATTAAACTTAGAGTGCGTAAGAACAACAATTTCACACCTTCTGATATAAAAAAAATATCCGGAAAATTATAATCATCAAGAAAAATGCTTTTTAAATTAAAAATAACGCATATCTGGCGCGAATTTCAAGTGGAATATCTCATTTAAAAAAACCCTTGGATTTTTTATGGTATTGCAATGCGCGTTGTCCTATGGTCAAAAAGGGCAATTGCCTGGGCCACCCGAACCAATCATTTATAAACTCATTATTGTACGTAGTAAGAATATCGAACTTTAAATTTGGGCCATATCTGGAAAACTTTGATTGACGGTGTGGCACAGCACAGAACTTAATATTCTATAAATACAAGTAGGCGTTGTTGTTTAGTTATGGCAACGGCAACGCAACATTTGGGCGATCTGCCTAGGGGGGTGCCTTCCGGGAGGTCTTTTTAAGAGAAACTGGGCGTTACAGACCTGGAGAAAACCCGGAAAACTCCACGTGGCCAGGCCCGTCCGAGCGAGGCGCGAACCCACGACTGAACTCCCAGTGTTCAGGGAACGAACACCGCTTGGCCACTGGTGGGCCTACAAGGGGCGTTCAGAAAGTAAAGAACGTTTGGATATAAAAAAGAAAAAAACAGTAATTATAGGAAAAAGTTTTATTAAGTAATTAGTACAACACCGGTTACTTTTTTACATAGTCACTATTTCGATTAAAGCACTTGTAACGCGACACTAGATCTTGGATATCTTTGTCATAGACTTCCATCTCCATTTCCTTCAGCCAGTTAGTTACAGCTTTCACCTCGTCAATCGTTCCAAAACATTCCAAATCCACCCAAAAACTCTTTCAGATCGGGAAAGAGGTGAAAGTCATTGGGGGGGGACAAATCAGGACTGTATGGTGGGTGGCCGAAAATGTTCCAGTCAAATTTCTGAAGCACGATTTGAGTAGCTGCAGTGGAGTGCGGTCACGCGTTATCTTTCTTGATTACACATTAAACACCATTTTCTCACACTTGCTTCGTTCACGATGTGATCGTCATATATTTCTGTGATTTATTTATGAATTTCAATAGGACAGACTTTCTATGCGTTTAGAAACGTTCTCACTTCGGATTTGGGGATTTTCGATTTTTGTACACATTTTAACACTTGACAAAACAGTAACAATAAGCCTGCCATTATTAAAACTACACGTGCTAAGCTAACACATTAGAGAACAAATTGACCTTGAATCGATGGCGGTAATTTACCTGAGCAGAGTGCTATGCGAAAATGTTCTTTACCTTCTGGACGCCCCTTGTATCATGTGCTTAATAGGCAAATTTAAATTACACTATTTAAATACGCTGAGAATGTAGTACGCTGAGAATTCAAACAATATAGACTTGTAAATATGTACAGACAAGCATGTACAGTACAGTACGATTGGCATACGTGACATTATATACTTTACTTGAGAGCAATGATGCTGCCACAGAAAAATGATTGTATCCAATTTAATTATACTGCTATGAAATTTTGACTTAATAGAAGTAGTCGTAATTAAAGTAACTTAGTTACATAAGAATAATAAAAATATAAACATGTTATAATTTTTAGAATTCTTGTATCAATTTATCGAGGAATAAAAAAAAATCTGTTCCTGCGGTAAGAGATCCGAGTTAGAATCCAATTGGAATATTAAGATTGTCCAAATACAGATTCAAACGGATCTCTTCTGGCTCTTATATACTATTGTTTATCAAATGCTAAAAGCCTTTTAAAACACTCAATCCAATGATGTCAAATTTTGCTAGAAAGCAAAAATTTTCAGACTTCGAAAGTTCCCAATAAAAAATAAAAATGTAATAAAATAAACTTAAAGATTTATTGCACATAAACCATACAATAAAGAAAAATGGCATTTATATTAATTTTAATTGCCATACTGCTTTACTGATATTAGAGGAGAAGGTGATATTATGGAACCCCAATTACATTTTAGTGAATTGTAAACAAGGTATCATAACTACACCTACATTTTTTGTGCGAAAAGTACTGATAACTATTAATCTAAATGTTCCTAATTGGATTTTTCGCTAGTGTAATTATAAGTATGGTTTTTGAAGGCTTTTGTACAAAAAGTCCGAAAGTAGGCTTAGAGAAAATCGGGTGGTAATATGGAACCTTACTGTATATTTTCAAAAAAATGCTTTAATGTAGCCAAAAACAAATAGGAAAG
>NW_019387913.1:0-1577 GCF_000671375.1 Centruroides sculpturatus | reverse complement strand
TGTGAATACTTAAAATGTAAACCAATATATTAAAATTTAAATTATTTTAAAGTTTCTGCTATTAAAATTTTGAAGGAAGAGTAAGAGATGTACTAAAAATTGTCATTGTATTTTGAACTGTATATACAAATATAATAATTTTCAATATATCTGTACCTCACGCTCTATTCATTGAAAAACTTTAAATTGTTTTATAGTAAATAAATTTTATTTTTATTTTTAATAATAAAATGATATATATATGAAAAATAATCTTACATTTTAACAGAATTTTTACGATTATATTATTATTAATTTTTAAAAAAACACGAATATTTTAAATTTGATATTTCTTCACGTCAGCATTGAATAAATAATTCATTATTATAATATAATTTAGATACAGTTTCTATCATGTCTGTCGATTACGTTCTATTAACTAACTCAACACTAATTAAGCTTTTTCAGGTATATATATATCTGAAAAATCTATTAAAAATATATATATAACTTACTTGGGTATATATATTATCAAGACACTATAATAAAATATTATTATAATGCGCATTGAGTAATTTACAGCCTACTCATTGGCTAATGTTTTAGAGTGTTCTATTCGCAAATTAAAAATAATTCTAAATTTTTCTTTTAGGACAGAGAGATTTTTGTGCGTTAAATCCAAAGTCCGTTAAAACCGAGGGTATACTGTATGTATATTCGTATTATAGACTCATCTCTTTCTGAGTTAGCGAGGCGTTCCTTTATGATCTGTTGATTAAAGAAAAAATATTCCAATGAAAGTTAGGTTCTAGATGTTGACTATGTTATTTTTAGTTCAGTTACAGTTAAGCTCATTCACTATTCGAAGCAACAGTGAGTAAGCTTATTATTATTATCATATTAACTATAAGTGAAAAGTTACTTGTAGTTAATATGATAAAAACTTGATAAAAAATTTGAACATATATAGATCATTAATAATGAATATAATTTAAAAATGGCTTCATAAACAGGTTTTCAAAATGAAATTTAATCACGTCTCATTGAAAATACGTTTTCAATCGATTTTAGCCAGTTAAAAAAATCATTTAATTGATGAAATGTTCACTTTTCGCTGACAAAGTTTATTTCGATTTTAATTTTCCGTAACAAATGCTTACATTATACCCAATGTTACTTTTACCTTTGCAGGGTCATTTAAATTAGGTTAATCGTCCAATTTATTATGATATTGGAAATTGTTTCTAACGTCGCTTACAAAATTAAAGAATAAAAAAAATCGCATAATTGTGTAAACCAGGAAACATCTATTTCATATCGCATTACTTTTTCAAACTATCGATAAAGGAAAAGATTTACTATTCATTAATATAAAAACTTACACTTCCTATAAAACATGTGCTACATTTAATGTTATATCTTGCCTTTTCGACATTATTAAAATAAGGTCAGTTTGTACTTCTGAATGTTGTTACGCGTGCAAAGGTTTATTTTCTTTTTTCGTTTTTTTTTTCTTGTTTTTAAAATTAAAAATTATTTATTTTTGAATTTTTAAAATTTAAAATACTAGAAAATATTAAAATAAATTATCTATCCTT
>NW_019387912.1:0-8597 GCF_000671375.1 Centruroides sculpturatus | reverse complement strand
TTACTTATTATTTTGTTTATGTACTAAAAAGGGAAAAAATAAATATATTTTGATTGTTATTAAAGTATATGCAATTCTTTTTTGACAAGGGGTACTCGGTGTTACGAAAATTATAGAAGGGGTTCACAGATATCAAAAGTTTGGGAAACACTGCTCTTATGAATGATTCTGTCTGAAGAGAACAGTTATATACCATTAAAATTATTCACAAAATAAATTATTTTTACATAACATTGACAGACAGTGATATAAACTATCCTTTTTTATTAATATTTGGTATGTATGGTTATTTAAAACTTTATTACTGAATTCATAAATTTAATTTTTAGTTCCATAAAATGGTGATAGTTTTCAATATTTTGTAAATCATTTATGTTGGCAAAATATCATTATCTTTTAATTTATTAATTTTTTTAATGTATAGAATGGGCTGACACCTTTGCATTTATGTGCTCAAGAAGACAGAGTGAATGTAGCAGAAATATTAGTTAAAAATGGTGCAGAAATTGATCCACAAACAAAGGCTGAATATTCACCTTTACATGTGGCTTGTCATTTTGGTCAAATAAATATGGTTAGGTTTCTCTTACAACATGGTGCAAATGTGAATTCCACAACTTCTGTAAGTATTGTTTAAAATCAACGTTTTTATATTGAGTTCATTATTATATGATATATTAATTGCATTAATAATATTTTTAATTTTAGACATCTATTAAATATACTTTTGTGAATGTAGTACTGTAGTATACTTATTTAACATATGTCAAACAAACAGGTGGAGAGATAACTTAGTTATATCATGTCATCTGATATGTCACTCATTTATATGAAGGAAATATGCTGTCTTTTGCCATTAAACTTGTTTACTTGAAAAAATTAAATACTTGCAAGTACTTTCAACATTTCAAAATGTCATCGTCAGGCAAATGATGATAATGATGTCATTTCGAAATGCCATTATCATCGTTTGCCTGATAATGGAATTTTGAAATGTTGAAAGTATTTGCTTGTTAAAATGGGTCTAGGTGAATATGATCCAGGAATATGGGGTCCAAATATAGACAAAATTATCATACTTGAAAATTCTAAATAAAGTTTTAAGAAATTATTGAGATNAGCATGATATTTAATGTATAAATAATTATTATGATTTGAGGGAAGAATTTGAGTTTCTAATTTTGTTTGCTCTTATCATTATAAAAAAAAAAAACAAGTTTTAAGTATCAATTATTTTAAGAGCATTAATTTTTATTGTAATTGTTTTCAAATGTAATTTGTAATGTATTTGTATTGCATTGTAATAAAGTATTAAAGAAGAAAAACTTAAAAGAAACAAATCAAAATCATATTATTTAGATAACATTAATTTATTAAAATAATTTTATATGATCAAAGATTTAATAATTTATTCTAAATATGGTATGAAGTTTGTACATTTTTATAGACTACAACAAAATAGTTGGATATTTCTTAAATATGCAAAAAAGCAGTGATATATTATTATATATTATTAATAAAAAGATTTAAGGCAAAAAATATGGTATTTAATTTTTAAGATGCACCATTGCATTGGATGCATCACATTTTCAACTTGAGGGGAAAAATATTATTTTCATTTGGCTTATAGTATGCATCCTAATTTTCAGATAAATTTTAGGTACAAAAAAAATACTTTTTATGGGTATAAGGCAAAAAAATATGGTAAATTTTACAAATATTTTTACTTTTTTAACGTATCATTGTTTTGTACTTCAAAAAATATTTGACTGGTTTGAAAAATTTCTTTATATTATTTTAAGATTAAAATCATATCTTTCTAAATTTTCTTCCTAATATATAATTAATTTATAATCAATTTTTAATTAAATGCTTTTTCCAGATATTTTTAATATAATTTATAATAATTTTATTACTATACTCTCAAATTATACTATAGAATTTATGAAAATAACTAATATGCAGTCCTTGTTCTTTTTAGTATGGTTATACACCTCTTCATCAAGCTGCTCAGCAAGGCCATAATTTAATTATTAACTTGTTGCTGGAAAACCAAGCATCTCCAAATATCGTCAGCACTGTAAGTTACAAATTATTTTATATAAAAATGTTTTCAGTTTTTGACAACTCTCAACACAAAATTATTTCTTATAATAATTTTGCTTATACTTGGTAAAATAAATAGAATTTTGCAGAATTTGAGCTGACATCTGGAAAAATCTTTCAGTTTAGTCAATGTTATAAATATAATGATACTAGCAGATGAGTCCAGCGTTGCTTGGGCGAAAAGTAATTATAGCAAAGATTAAGATAATTAGATCATAGCTTATCTTACCCATTTTCACTGGGTGCAAGAATTAGGTCCCCCTATTCTGAGGCTAATTAGAGTTTTTTAGATTAGTCTAAAAATATGTTTGATTTCCTGCAAAAACACAAACAACTACATCTAAAATAGTACAGTAGAAGCTGAGTTCTTCAGGATAATCGGTAACCTCTCCCTCTCCCTGCATGAGGAATTTCCAAAAATCTCTTCTTAGTGTACATTCTCATGACGTACCCTAACTGTGTACCAAATTTCAACTTTCAACTCCTATCAACTCCTAACCATTTTGGATCTGCACTTATTATTATTATAATTATTATCAACCCATCTCGATTATATTATTAGAATAGCAGATGAGCCCAGCATTGCTCTGGCAAAAAGTAACGATAGCAAAAATTAAGATTATTAGATTATAGCTGATCTTACCCATTTTTTTGGAGTGCAAGAATTAGGTTCACCCTTTTCTGAGACTAATTAGAGAATTTTTAGATGGGTCTAAAAACATGATTGATTTTCTGCAAAAGAACCGCATTTAAAATAGTACAATAAAATCCAAATTCAGGGTAATCCTTAACACTCTCCCTCTCTTCCGCGGGAGAAATTTTGGAAAGTCCCTTCCTTGTGTACATTCTCATGATGTACTCTGTGTACTAAATTTCAATTTTTAACTCTTAGGGTTAGGATTAAATTAGGAGAAATTTTGTTTTCACTATTCTATTTATTGGATATGTAATAGAAAAAAAATGATTAAAATCATTATTGAATTTTATCTGAATAAATTCTTAGTATTTAAAAAGATTTTTTATTTAAGTAACCTAAAAAATAAAAAAATGAAATAACCTATAAAATAAAAAAATCAGAAAATTTTTCATTATAATGGAGAATTAACTTACTTGGTGATAGATAACCTTACTTGAATAAAATGATTAATTTTAAATTCTAAAATCTAAAAAAACTTGTGTGAAACATTATATTTCAAATTCAATATTTTGAAGTTTTTGAATTTGGAATGAATTCAAATATTTGTTTGAATTCGTCTGTTTTGGATATATTGTTTTTGAGTTACCCGAAAAGTGGAAATGATTAAAATATTTATTGCCAAAATGTATACTACATTAGCCACTATTTACTTTCCTTTTTTTTACTAACACTTTTTATACTGACTAAAACTAACTCTCTCTTTTTCTTTTCCCATGGGGGAATTTCCAAAAAGCCCTTCTTAATGTGCATTCTCATGGCATACTCTACTAAAATGCAGTCAAAATGCAGAAAACCAAATCTAAAATAGTACAATAGAAGCTGAGTTCTTCAGGGTAATCCTTAACCCTCTACCTCTCTTCTACAAGGATTTCCAAAAATTTCTTATTAGGGTGCATTCTCATGGCATACCCTACTAAAATGCAGTTAAAAATAAAAAAAATTGCATTTAAAATAGTACAGCAGAAGCTGAGTTCTTTAGGATAAGCCTTTTTTCTTTCTCCTTCGCAGGGGAATTTCAAAAAATTCCTTCTTAGTGTATGTTCTCGTGATGTATGCTAACTGTGTACCAAATTTCAACTTTCAACTCCCAACCGTTTGGACTCTGTGCTTATTATTATTATTATACAGTATTTAGTGGGTTATACTCAGTTGATACTGGTGGCTGTGTACTATGCCAGACCAGAGTCAAGACATAGCAACCAAAAACTAAAATTAAATAAGTGTGTCAGTGTCTGTATTCAGGAATTTCCTAACAATATGGCATGTATTCAATATACTGGCCTTCTGTAGTGTGATGTATGTATTTCTATTCAATTGTAATGCTCCCTGGCTTTTGTGTAGTGTGTGTTGTATCACACCTGTACAGGAGAGAATGACAGGTACAATAAGCACCCTTTTCATCTTCCACAGATGCCTTATTTCCTGGGTGAGCTCTGAGTACAGTGGAATTCCGGTTAACGAACGTCCTGGTTAACGACCAAATCAGTTAACAAACTTTTATTTTGCAAAAATTTTGTCTCGGATAATGAACTTAACAGCTTTTTGTGTCAAATTTGTAAGCTTGCTTTCATGAAACTTTCTGAACCACTTACGGCATGTGGAATCATCAATGGCTCTCTCATCATACACAGAACATATCTTTTTTTGTGTCTGTAGAGCATTCTTGCCTTTTTGGAAATAAAAAAGCATAATATGTCGAAAATGCTCCTTATTTTCTGCCATTTGTAATGCTTAACAAAATTTTAAAAACACAACTAAGTAACACAACTTTATTCTCAAATACTAGCTGAGATTCCTTTTGTCAAACAACATCGAAATTTTTCATATGTGAAGGAAATAACACTTCAGGGTTGCATTTTTAGCCAGCTGGTGCTAAAAACGGAACAAACTTTTGCACCAACCCAATAGTTTCCAGCTGTTCTGGAACCTCACAAATTTCAGTTGCTCCTAAGCGTGCGCGAGGTAAGCATTGCTTTTTGAGTGTGCTAAACTTTGTTTTTTAGTTTTGTTATTTATACTGTATATTTAATCAATATGGCACCGAAGAAAGAGAAAAGTGACAGTGGAAATAGAAAACGTTTTAGTGTAGCATTAAAGGAAGAAATTATTGCAAAATATGAGAATGGCATTTGTGTTTCTGACATCGCTAAAGAATATAATGTGGCAAAATCGACTATCTCTACAAGTATTAAAACAAAAAAGCATTTAAGGCTGCTGAAGTGGCTAAAGGAGTGAATGTGATATCGAAACAAAGATCTAAAGTTTTAGATGAAGTTGAAAAACTGTTGCTAATATGGATTAATGAAAAGCAACTTGCTGGAGACAGTGTTAGTGAAGCTATAATTTGTGAAAAGGATAAAAATTTATACAATGACTTGTTGACCCAGACAACCAGTACAAGTGAAGACAGGCAGGACTTTAAAGTGAGCCGAGGGTGGTTTGATAGGTTTCGTCGATGAACTGGCATTCACAATGTCATAAGACACAGGGAGGTTTCAAGTTCAGATGAAAAGGCAGCAAAAGCATTTGTAGATGAATTTGCAGAGTTTGTAAAAAGTGAAGGATATGTCTGGAATCAAGTGTTTAATTGTGATGAGACCGGTCTGTTTTGGAAAATAATGCCTAGACGAATGTACATAACCCAAGAAGAGAAAGCACTTCCCGGGCACAAGCCCATGAAGGTCAGACTCACTCTTTTATTTTGCGCTAATGCAAGTGGTGACCTCAAAATCAAGCCACTTTTAGTCTACAATGCTGGAAATCCCCGTGCCTTTAAGAGCAAAAATGTGATAAAGTCCAAACTGCCTGTATAATGGAAGGCAAATAGTAAGGCATAGGTAACTTGGACTTTATTCATGGATTGGCTCACAGAAGTGTTTGCTCCTACTGTTAAAAATTATCTTCAGGAAACGGATCTTCCTCTTAGATGTCTTCTCTTAATGGATAATGCTTCAGCACATCCACCAAATTTAGAGGACGACTTGGATAGTGAACATGACTTCATCAAGGTCAAATTCCTTCCACCCAACACAACTCCATTACTGGAACCAATGGATCAGCAAGTGATTTCCAATTTTAAAAAGCTGTATACCAAGGTACTGTTTACCGTGTGTTTTCAGGTTACCAATGATACCGACTTAACTCTTAGAGCTTTTTGGAAGGAGCATTTTAACATCCTGCATTGTATCAACCTTATTGACAAAGCCTGGAGTGAGGTCTCTCACCACACTTTGCCACTGGCCTGGAGGAAACTTTGGCCAACTTGTGTCCCAGAGCGAAACTTTCTGGAATTTGAAGAAGAGAGCTCTCCTGATGTAGTGCATGAAATCGTGTCCATTGGCAAGAGTTTGAGAGTAGAGGTAGATGATGCAGACGTGGAGGAGTTGCTGAAAGACCATCAAAATGAACTAATGACAGAAGAGCTGGTTGCCATGCAGTAAGAACAGATGAAAGTCTTACAAGAAAAGCATTCGTCAAAGGAAGAGACTAGGGAAGAAATCACCAGTGCTGAGATCAAGGAAATTTGCAGAAAATGGAATGATGTGCAGGAATTTATTGAGAAGAACTATCCTAACAAAGCTGTGGCTAATAGGGTCATTAATTTAATGAACAACACTGTGCTAGTGCATTTTAGAAAAATTTTGATTAAGAGAGTAAGACAATCAACTTTAGACCACTTTCTTGTTCCTTATCAAAAGAGACCTCGACTCGAAGAAACTCCTGATGCAGTGCTACCCGAATTAGATACCGGGTTAGATATGAAAACAGTAATTATTGCAAATGTTGTAACTGTAACCTTTAAATTAAGATTAAGGTATTTCTTTCAATTTTTATTTACTCATCAATTAAATCCTGCTGCAAGATGATCAACCCTGGCCTTGAAAAATCCTCATAGGATATGTATAAGGCATGATCAAAAAGTTTCCCGTTCGAAGGATGTACAGTCCACATTTGGTATGCCAGTCATGCAAAAGCGCCATGACCATTTAGGCAAGCATCCCACTGCTTCACCAGATTGAATATACCCTGTTGGTAAAACTCCTGTTTCTGTTGCTTGAAGAAGTCTGAAACTGCCTGCTACACTTCTATGTCTGACTGGAACCATCGACCTTTTAAGGACTTCTTTAAGGGACTGAAGGTGTGAAAATTGCACGGGGAGAGATCAGGAATGTAAGGCGGGTGCTCGAATGTCTCCTACTTTAGAGCACATAACTTCTACGTTACGACATATGGGGATGTGCGTTATCATGAAGCAGAATTACCCCATTTTGCAGTTTTCCTGGACATTTCACCTTAATTGCACGTCAAAATCTCTCCAGCATTTCGCAGTACCCCAGTGATGGAGACACCTGGTTCCTTGAAATCAATAAGCAATGGGTCCTGGTGATCGAAGAACAGGGTAAGCATCACTTTTCCAGCAGATGAATGGCTCTTGAACTTCTTGGGATGAAGGATGACACCACTGCATGGTCGCTGCTTTTGACTCAGGTTTCCAGTGGTGGCACCAGCTTTCGTCACCAGCAACAATGTGCTCAAAGAACGTGTTGCCTTCAACATTGAAACGCATCAGGTGCTTCAGGGAAACAGCCATCCGGTTTGATTGTTGTTTGGAATTTAATGCCCGGGGTATCCACTGGCTGCAGACTTTATGGTAGCCTAACTTTGGCTGGATTATGTGTTGCACACTACTGAAGCTTATGTCAAGATCCTTTGAAAGCTCACGTTTGGATATGCGATGATTCGCCCTAATCGCATCATCAGCTGCCCACTTGTTGTTGTCTGTATTGGATATGGCTGGCCTTCCAGATTGACCTGCATCTTGGGTCGAATTGCAACCAGCTCTGAACTTTGTGCATCATTCCACTATGGTGGTTTTCGATAGGCATTCTTCTCCATACACATTCTTTATTCTCTGTTGAATGTCTACTGGTGTGTTTCCTTCAGCAGCCAAAAAAAGAATCACAGCACATTGGTCCTGTTTGGATGCATGTGGTATTAACATTGCCATTGTTCATGTTTCAGCATTTTTCACACAATAATCTCACGCCTCGCTGTCAGTGCTTATATAACCCACATTGGCAATGCGCTAATTTGCATATATGCTGCAGCCATGTCCTTAAACGGAAAGTTTTTGATCGTCCCTTATACATTTTAAAAATAAGGTTTAATTGATGGTTTATTACATTAAATCCCCCAAGTGTTTAATTGAGGAAATACAGTAAATATTATATCAGAAATGGTCTACAAAACTTACCAGATGTTTTCGTTAAAATATGTTTTTAAAAATGATTTTTTTGCATTGTTTTATTATTATTTTTTCATTTGCATTATAATTTTGTATTATTCTATCTTTTTACTTTAAAAACAAAATAAAGTTTGTTAAAATAATAACATTTAAATATTATATTTTATAGCAAGGACAAACTCCATTATCTATTGCACAGCGTTTGGGTTATATATCTGTAGTGGAAACTTTAAAAGTTGTAACAGAAACAGTCGTTACTACGACAACGACGACGGTGATTGAAGAGAAGTATAAAGTAGTTGCTCCAGAAACAATGCAAGAAACTTTCATGAGTGATTCGGAAGATGATGGCGGTAAGATTGAAATTATTTTCTAATCGAATTGAATCTACATATTAATATCTTTTTTCTATTATGTGTAATAGTTAAGTTAAATGGATATTTTCTACAATTCCAAATCATAATCAAAGTCAAAATTATTTAATCTGTTTGATGGAATTTAATTATCTCAAACAATTTTTCTAATGTGATCTGTTAAAAAATTTTGTCA
>NW_019387911.1:7298-11455 GCF_000671375.1 Centruroides sculpturatus | reverse complement strand
GGTAAGATAAATTTTTAATGTAAGAAGTTTGTATTGTTTTTTAATATGACAAACAAAACAGCAAATATTCTATAACATGACTAGTAACTGTAGTACTAAAGGTAATTGGATTTATAATGTAAATTTTCAAAAGATATAAATTCTCACAATAATTGCACTGTGATAACATAGTATAAAGATAAGTCTAATTCTAAAAACAAAATAGTAATAAACACTTTCATTTATAAAATATTTAAAAATAAAATGAATTACAAAGGTATTTCAGATATATTAAATATGTGGAAATTCATAAAAATAATTAATAATACAGTTAATATATCCACTTTATTACTTTTTCAATTCGTTTTTTAAATGTTTTGGCAAACCCTTTCCTCTTTAATTATTTGTACTGTACAATAGTTTACAGACACTTAAAATTGAAGAGATGATTTTAAAAAGTTATACAATATTTTTAATTGCTAGTTTATAGTAAGTAATAGTTAATGACTAGTAAGTAGACTTAAAAGAACAAATGTGTGCATTACTAATATTTCTAAAAAAAATCTACCTAGATAATGATTTGGCCCTCTCCTTCCCATTGTGTACAATGGTTTGTTTTGCATTCACCCTTTTCCTTAAACTGTACACATAGTTAATGGATGGCCCTATTTGATTCTTATAAACTATTTTTATTGTTAATATAAGATAATGCATCTATTACTATATTATGGCTAGTTTGGGAAAACCTTTGAATTATGTAAACAACAAAATTTATAGGCAGTTAATTTGTATTCTAATCTTATCTGAGTATAAGCAAAATTTTTTTCTGACTAATCATGTAATTCTATTAATTTTTATTACTACAATGTTAATTTTACACTCTTTTAATTAGTTGGAATATTTTTGATTGGTTATATCAATACAGATAAATACAAATGTTATTTTATTAAACACATGATTTTGACTGCTCTATATATTGTATTACTAACTTTACTGTATGCTGATTAATAAGTAAAAAAAATTTTTTGCTATCTTCACACATCCTTTACAATCATAGGAACACACAATTAAAATGAGCAGAGTCAAACTTTCTTTTCAGGTTTTTCCTGCTTATGAATATGTAAATTGATTAAAGGTCCCTCTCTCTGTTTACACATTTTTAGGCAAGGAAGAGTCTCAAAAGAAAAGTCAATGCTCATTTTAATTGTGTTCCTGTGGTTTGAAGGATGTATGAAGACATCAATTTTTTTTTATTTGTATTTAGTCTGATATTTTAAAATATATATTTTATCCTGGATTTTTAAAAATTTTACAAGAAATATTTTTAATATGAGCAAGTTTAGCATTTACTACATGTGTAATATACAATAATGTTAATTCTTCTAGTGATTAAAATAAATGGTGATTTCCATGTAACCATTTTGTAAAATTAAGATTAATTTCATTTCAGATGGTTAAAATATTTTGTAACAGATGTAAAGCCAATTATTGTCTTAAACATCGTCTTCCACAAGATCATCACTGTGAGAAATTTGTTCCTGAACATCGTCCTGTTTCAATATCAAAGTTGGTTTGAATTTTAAAATTATTAAGATAAATACTATTGTATGCCAGTTAAATTTTAATCTTTAAAATTTGAAGATTAAAATTTCAGACTGCAGATATCTCTTGCTTAATCAGTTTTGATTAATGCATGAAATTAATTGCAGCAATTCTTTTTTTATACTCAGCCGAAATTTTAACACTGCTTTGATAGCTGTCTTTACCTCAACATAGATGTCTTTCTTGGCAAATAAGGTGTTGGTGAATTTGCTATTTTCATTTATTAAAATAAAAATATTTGTTGTCACGATAAATAATTGCTTTAATATCACAATGCCAGGCTGCAATTTTTAATTATGTTTTCAATTTATTTAATTTAAAATCTATGCTTTTCACCTCAAATTAGTACTGTAGTGTCTTGTCCCTATACATCATATTTTTCCATTAGTAATAGAGTTGTGCTGATCATCTATCTAACTCCTTTCAGGAAAAAATTTTTCAATTGAAATAACATAAACTCCAATTTGCATCAGAAGTTCATATATAGTTAATTGGGTCATAAATTCTGCCCCTAAGCTTTCCGTATCTGGTCTCTAATTTCATCTATCTAACTCCATTCTTGAGGTTAAGGAAAGATGGATTGACAGGTGATAGTGGGAATTTATAGGTTTACAATTTTTTCAAATTGCAGTCCGATTAACCGAAAATTTGTTTTAGTTGGTGGTTATTGTTCATTCGAGTATCAAGGTATTTCTGTATAGATTTTTTTAAAATTTATCAAAAAATTTGTCAACTCAGCAAAATTAAAATTTTAATTCATATAATATTTAATTACTATAATTATTATTATGATATTGGGTGAGTGTTTCCTAAATAGCACTAGGCACTTAGTGTTATGCTAGACCAAAGTGAAGGCACAACAATAGAAAAAGTTTTGTTTACATGGCTCTGTACGTATTTGTTTGCTGTTGTGTATGTTTGTGTTTAAGAATTTCCTGTCTATGTAATGTGTTTAGTATGTCAGCCTTTTATAGTGTAATGTGTGCATTGTTATAAAGTACTGTATTAATACAGTAAGACTCCGCTTAATGTGGGGGATGCATTCCTAGACAACAAAGCGCTAAGCGAAACGTTAAACAAGGTTATTTTAACATAGAGTAAATAGGGAAACATGCAACCAAAAATAAACAAATTTTACTTTTAATTTTAAGTTATTTTTATATTAATTTGTATAATAATATATGTTAAATAGCACATAAACATATGCACACAGAAATATAAAGTTCATTTTTTGTGACGAAGGTCCTGACTTTTCTGAAATTCGTTTTTTTCATTTGTCACTTTTTCTTTCCTTAAGCAAATGTCAGTAGCAGAAGATTGCATCCAAAATGCCTCCTTCAAAATCTGGATCATTCGCTACAATTTGATCAATGATTTTGGTTATCTTACCAAACTTTTACTAAGGAAATCTGTAAAGAAATTTTTTGGGTTCTTCGTTTTCAGAATTCTAGTTTCCAGTTCCACATGAATTCCATGTTCTGCCAGTTCTTGAAGATCATCATTGGTAAGGCATATACGAATCAATGAAATGTTATGATAATTTAAATCAGTATAAATTATGAGCTTTTTTTTTTTAAGTTTTGAGCAGACCGCATTATATCGAATCAGCGTTAAGCAAGGCAGCATTAAGCAGGGTCTTACTGTATTTCTGTATTTCTGTTTAATGTATGTGATATGATGTCTGTGCAAGAAAAAATTACTGGCACAATACATACTTCACAAATGCTTTATTTTATGGGCAAGTTTTGAGTATTTACTAATTTTTTTCAGTGTATGTATTTTGTGTTGTGAATGTTTGGTACAGCTTGTCTATGATGTATATGATTTTGTTTTGTTTGTGATTATGGCTTGGTCATAGTATATTTTGTATGTGTCCTTTTCTATGACTGAGATATGTATTTGTATTCAATAGTGTGGTCCTGAATGTGAAGTAGATTATGTGTAAACTTTTGATGTACAGGTATCACTTGTACAACATGGCACTTCTACAATACAGTTTGAAAATTGGGGATATCCTCTGTACAACATGGTTTCTGGTTTCATTCTAACACAGTTTGATAAATCCTTCATACAAAATTTCACAATTTATAAGTGTTAACTCCATTATTTATATTTAAGCAAGTATGTGTTTTTGTTTCAAATTTGCCCACGAATTTTAGAATATTGAAATTTTCAATTTGTTTTGTGTCTTTCATCAGGTTTATTTTAATGAAAACTAGTGCAATTTTTGTCTTCCTTGTCCTAGCTTTCCCATCAACTAGGTGTTGTTGTCATTGCTTTCAGACTTTAGCCTTAAGACTTTGTTGAGACTTAGCCTGTGTTTTGTATTTATAGATTTATCCTCATATTTAGTAAAGTTTATTTAAACATTTTTATTTGTTGTTAATTTTTTTAACTGTAGGTAAGTAATTGAAATACAGCAGTTTCTCAGTACACAAACAATTCAGTATTCGAACACAAATTTTGGGGGGAAAAAATCGCTCTGTACTTGACTGAACAAACATAGTTTTCTAGAATAAATTTTAAATTACTAATGTGTTTTGATTTTGTCATCCATAAAAAATTATGATAAAAAT
>NW_019387911.1:0-7070 GCF_000671375.1 Centruroides sculpturatus | reverse complement strand
TTTTTTTGGTAATAGTAAATTTCCATAATACTGGTTTAATGATATTGTTGTTTGTGTATTAATAGCTTTTACATACGTATGGATTTTTTGTTACTGTGTCATTGGTTTTTACTGTGTCTGTTATATACCCATGTGTAATTGAAAATTGTAAAAATGGAAAGAAAAATTCTAATTTTTATATAAAATACAAATGTTTGATTTTTAAATTTTTAAAATGTTTGTGTGTACCACTCCCCTTAACCCCACATCTGCAATGGTGAAAAATTCGGAGAACCAGTGGAAGAGATCACTTGGTCAGGGGATAGAGGTGTTAATGTCCCCACCTTGCAGAATAGACATCTGGAGAACAGACGTAATCCATCCGTCCTTAGTATTAATCTCTCCTTCAAGTTAAACTATGGCAGTCTTTATTTGTCTTTACATATGAACATGGCATGCATAGTATTTAAGTTAAAACAAAAACTGATGTTTGTAAAACGGTCTACCCTCCTACCCTATAGTTTGTGAAAATAGCAAAATAAGAAACAAATTTTGTTATGTACTTAATGAAAAAATGTAAGTGTTTTTGATGTTTTTTTGGTTTGTTTCATTTAATGTAATATAACATAGTCATGTTTTGACATTTTTGTTTATCTGAACTAGCACTGAAGAGGGGTTGGAGTATATTATACCAACCCGAAATATATTTGTAGTTCAATGAGTAATAAAAGTTAAATTTGCTAACCAGAAATTGCTGTGAGAAAAGTCTACCAAAGCGTGTGTTTTGGATTACAGAGACGAATTTACATTGTTATTTAACATACAGCAAACCAACTATATATTAAAAAATTTCCACTTTCTTTAAAAGCTATTCAGCCTTGTTACCTTCAGACTTGTTCCCCTCTACTTTGAATACATCTCTCCCAAAGTTTCTTTTATCGTTTGAAACATTCTGCTAGGATACTGCACAGTTCTGCTATCAAATTTTCCTTTATCAAGTCAGTCAATTCAAAATATCAGCCTTTCATAGCCAGTTTTATTTGGGGATTAAAAAATTTCACTGGACCAGGAGAGTAAGAATGTTGTGGAACAAGTATTGTCATGTTTTGCCAAAAACTGATGGATTAATAGCAATGTGTGCATGGATATATTGTCAGCATGGAACATCCATTGGTTTGACCTTCAAGCATTGGCCTTTCTTCTGATACCCTCACAAAGCTGTTTCATCACTTCATGATAATATTCCTTTGTCACTGCCCTGCCTTGAAGAAATTCCTGGTGAACAACTCCCTCTGAATTGAATAAAATGTGAGCATGACTTTAACATTTCACTGCACTTTGCTTCCTTTCTTTTCAATTATGGTGAGTCTTTTAACACTCACTGGAAATAATCGATGTTTTTAAAGTTTTCATCCTGATTAGCTTGATTCAAAAACTCTTGACTTGCGTCAGCTTAACTTTGATTTTGCTCATTAGTCAAAAGACAAGGCACAAATTTTGTTGCAATATGAATCAGGCCTAAAGGAATTTTAGCTGATCAGGTTAAGTGTCGATAACAACCTCTCCCACACCCCTAAAAGTTTTAATTGTTACCAGGAGAGAAAAGACCAATAGGAACATGGAATAGAAAAGAGATTTTTTTTTTTTTTGCAATTTTGCAAGCCCATTATGGGTTTAGCTAGACCCACAATGGTGCAGCCAGGTGGTGAGGGACAGGGCCCGACATATCTGAACAGACCACTCCCAAAAAATTCCTGAGGATTATTTGACTCGTCCAGTTTCGATTTCAGGTTCCCAGAGCGGTAGGCTGCAACCTTGACCACTCAGCCATCCGGCCTGTTGTATAGTATTATCATAAATGGTTATTATTATAGATTTGTTTAGTTATGTGTTATTTTGATGCTAATGCTACACTTGCTTTCATCTCTGAATTTCGAATTTTAGTTACAACAAATGCAATTTTTTTTAAATTACCTAAATTGGGCCTTAATTAAAGCATTTCTTCCTATTGAATTTAATACTCTTTTTCTTTCTAATGTTTTGATGAAGGATTCTACAAACAGAAACTAAAGATGAATACTTCTAATACCTCTCAGCTGAAAAATATTTTTCAAGGGAAATTAGGAACCTCGTGCAAATGGATGAAATTCATGAAAAAATATTGGGTTGAAAAATAATGTTATCATTTATTGTTGTAATTAATTTTGTATAGTACATAATATATATATATATATTAATATTTCTTTACAAAATTATCATCTTTGTCATATTAAATTGTCATTTTTATTTTAAACTTTTTAATATAAAATTTTAAAAAGAATGTATTAGTCCATTTTACCTAATGATTAGAATAAAGAATTAGTAAATATAAACTGAAATAGTTCACATAATGTAATATTAAATGAAAAATATAAACTCACATTTTTCTTTTGCAGAATCATGAGAAGAATTCCTGTAGATTAAGTTAAATCAGTTATGCATTTTGCATTATTACATCTTTTTTGCACCATAAAGTGACCGACTTGACCACTGCTTAATGATGCACTTGTTGTTTTATACAAATTATTATGAAGAGATTATTTTTTCTAATATTTATGGTAAATGTAACTAAATAGAAATAAAAACTCTTAAAATCACTCAAGATGACAACTGCATTCATTGTTCATTATCAGCAAGATAGTTTTACTGCCCATACATAAAAATTTTACATTTTTCTGTAAAAAATCTATATATCTTTCGAAATTTTTTCGACTTGTAATTGTATTATTATAATAACGAGATATTCACTTCATGAACTTGTCAGTGTTGCCTAAAGCATTAATGAAGATTGTTAAATGAAAATTTTGCCTTTCCTGTTGTCATTAAATGATTCATGATGATTGTTAACTTCAGTCATCAAAATGTATAAAAAAGATTAAATAATCTATTAATTTTTAATTGTTTTGTTTTTTAAGAAAAAAATTGCTTGTATGATATATACATAATTAATTTGAAATATCTTAATTATTTAGGTGTTAAATTACATGAAAGTTTGAAATATTATTTGATTTATATTCATTTAAAGAGCAAAAACTATAAAGTTGTTTATACAGTAGAACCCTGATTAACTAAGGCTCTGCATTATCCTAAGTGAATCTGTAAGTGTAAGCTAAACAAATCACTACTTATACTGTAGTTCATAAAAGAAAGTTTAAAAGGTGAGTCTTATTACAAAATAATTTGTTTCTTGTTATATTTTTATTATTTGGCTTTAATGTGAGACAAACCATTCGTATTAAAGTGTAACTACATTAATACACATTTTTATTCTTATAACTATTGTACAGTACACATTAGCTGTATAATAAATGATGTAAGAGTGATACCATATAAATCTTTTAAATTCATAATTTTTAATCTGAAATGGCTACGGGCCGTCCATTTTATTCAAGTTTTAAATTATACAAAGTAACATCGGTTTACGTTACCTCGGATAATCGAGGTTCTACTGTATTTGTTTGCCAGGTGTGTTTGACTAGAATGAGTTATGTTAAATTTAAAAGAAAAAACAAACATATTACTGTGTCAAAATGGCATTTGCTTAAAACAAAAGTAGAATACTTTTAAATCTGCAAATGATTGCTTAATTTTTATCAAATTATTTCAATAATACTGATAACATTTGCAATCTCATTGTATTGTATAATCTTGATGTACTATACTGTACAAAAACTTACAATGCTTTGTTCTTTAAAAGTACAAAGATCTTGCATTAATTAATGATAATTGTTTAAATGAAGAGTGTAAATTACTGTTATAAAACTATTGTTTTTCTGCAATAAAGTGGCTTGTTTAAAGTAAGAAATTAATTNATATACCAATTCGTACCTTTGGATGTCATTTAATCCACAAAAGATGTACACTTTCGATCTGTATCTTTCAACACCTTTCAACAAAGATTATCTTCCTCGCGACTTCAAAATGATACAATTATAGATACAATCTGATTGTCGGCTTCCTATTGCTCTTACTTATCAACTGGTATCGAAGATGTGCCATTCGTTTTGCATTTTACTCTTAGACGTGCATACTTTAAAGGTGTTTCTATTTGTAAATGATAAATGTAAGAGATAAATTGAATTGATGAAGATCATTTTATCCTTTCTTATCAGTGTAAAGGATAAAAAGACGGTTAATTAAATGTTATTTTAATTAGGATATGTTCGAATGTCTGAGCTTCATGATAAGGAAATAAATTTCTGATCATATAATGCAACATTAATGATCATTTCTATGATCAAGTTCACTCAGTCGACTCCCATCATAGAGAATAGCGAAAGAGAAAAAGATTGATTTCTTCAGATCACGCTTTGTTGATTCTTGAACAAAAACTAGAAGTTCTTTCAATTGTGCTAACAGTTTGAAAGATTTTTTCGTACCTTTATTCTATTACTTCTCTTCTTTACTTCATCTCAGTACTTATTCGTGCACCTTCATTGTTCAAACTTTTATAAAAACAGATGGTTTTATATAGAGTTCCAGATGCTATAATTCCCATATAGAATGACCATTCACGTTTTGCACCTTTTCTTCTCTTGTACATTAAACTAACTATTTTACAGAAATATCTACTTTTTTTTATCTTTTAAAGATTTAAAATATGATGCAGATTTACATTATATTTCTAAAGTATCGGCTTTTCTTTTCTTTGTGTACAAAGTGAAACTTTTCGTGTTCTCCCCCTTTAAAAAGTATCAGAAAAAAGTTATTTATTTTAATTTAAAAATGTAATTTAAATGTTTATTTCTTTAATTACGAGATGTACAAAGACATTAAATTATAATGGTAATTAGTACATAAGTACTTGTATATGCACATTTAACAGTTATAATTGATTGAATATTGAGAAAACATCTGATGAACTTGTTGATTATTCGATAGAAAATATTACAATTTCAAAGATAGAGCATTTAAACAACTGAAAATAATAAATAAATTTAGAAAAAATAGAATAGAAATTATTTAAATAATTTCAACAAACAGAAAATTCTAAAAATAGTATCAAAAAGGCTACTCAAAATAAAGGAGGTTCTAAAAGTCAGCACAGAAAACTGCTTGAAGTAAACAAAATTGTACTGTACAGGCAGCTCAATTAAGCATTTTAAACGAATAAGAAACGTTACACAAAAATATTAATATAAAAGTTGTAATATTAATTTAGAAAAGAAATGCCATTTTAGAAACTTTTCGCTAGACATTAATTTAACAAAAAAATAAATAATTTGAAAGGAATAAAATGTCTATTCTTTATAAGACATGGGAAAGATAATAAAATAAACATCTTTTTCGGCCATATATCCCTTCTTTTATTGATCCTTTACCATTGCAAACTTGTCTGTACTTTTTCTCTGCTTTTTTGACAGACATTGGCAAACCAATAACTAAAATTCACAATTCTAACGTTACGCTCGAGATCTATAAAAATTTTCTACCCATTTTTTTCCAATTTATTTTTCTTTATTCGTACTTTTATTTGCATTACAAATTAAATCCTCTTAAGTTGCAATGTAAATAAATACTCTACAATTAAACTGTAATGCATATAAATCACGTAAAGTAAAAACAATATATTTTTTTAAATCCATTTAAAAGTACAAATTTTAAAACTTTCTGATTTATTTATTTACTTTATTAACCTTTATAATTATTTAGAATTATTAAAATTTGATTTTTATCTATTCTACATACAACAAAACTACAACCGAAACATGATACTAGCATAAGCAATACATGACTTATAATACACACAAGTAATGCAATTACTTATGCGGATACAAGAAATGACGTTCTATTTATTACAATTTTTTTTTTTTTTCTTATTTGTAACGGTGATAACGCGTTATTCAGGTATATTTCAACCTTTTAATTTAGTGCATTTGAAAGAAAAATCAGACGAACAATTGTTAGGTAAAGTGATAATCAATCGTAACGTTTCACACTCGATGATTGTCGTCCTTTGTTGCATTTCGAACTATGTTACATATAAAATGGCAGCTATCAGTTAGTTCATTAAGTTATAGAATAATCTATAAAGTAAGGGTTTTTTTCCATTGTTAATAAAGGATATCGGTATATTTAACATCATCATATACCAATTCGTACCTTTGGATGTCATTTAATCCACAAAAGATGTACACTTTCGATCTGTATCTTTCAACACCTTTCAACAAAGATTATCNTGTTTAAAAAAATGTTAATTGTTGCTTAATTTTTAGTAAAAATTTTTATTCTATAAACCCGAATCACGTACGATATTAGGTGTGCGCATTATAGACGATTACGAAGATCATTTGTCCTTATTACTGTTTACATGTTATGTGATTGATTGATGGTTTCGTTTCTCTTTGTCATTCGCATCACGTGTAGACGTTTTCACGTTAATAAAACCGCTAAAATTCACGTTTTTTTTAAAATAATTCCCTATCCTATTTATGCCGAAATAACTCTTCAAGTGTTTAAAAACCGGTTGAAATAAAAAGAATATTTAATTTTTTCATAAATTAAACTAATATTTAAGCTTTAAAATACGATAAATTAATCTGGAAAAATTACTTCTTTACTTACAAACTTCTCCTCATTTTTACTACTTTTTTTTTGGTCGGTGGATCTATAATACAATAATAAATAAAAAAAATCATTTTTAAAGAAATTTAGATAAAGTCGAATGAATTTATTTAAAAAAAAATACATTCTATGAGTGGAAATAATCCTAGTAATTCAATTTTAAGTTTGATGCACTATCGTATGATAGAGAATATTTTAGTAAAGTAAATGACATGAATGAAGTTAGTGCAGGATTTGTATCATTAAATAAAAGTACATTTTTAACTCTAAAAGAAAACTATTTCATTAGATATAATGACGATTTCATATTTTTTTCCAAAAGAAAATAACGATTTACTTTATGTTTTTCACATTTTTTTTTTTTTTTAAAGGTTTCTTTCTTATAATTTCGTGGATTGTTGGATCTAAAAATGTTTGTGTATCGAGAAGAGAAAATATAAACCTTGTATTACACGAATTTATTTTTTGAAATATTTAATATTTCTTGC
>NW_019387910.1:0-8640 GCF_000671375.1 Centruroides sculpturatus | reverse complement strand
GCTTTCGCTAAACAACAGGAAGTCAACGTGCATTGGGACAAGGCCTCTATCATCAGGGCCACGAACAACAAGCAGGCCCTGAAGTATCTTGAGAAGCTGGAAATATACAAAGCCCACATTAACACAGGCTGTATTAACCACAGGGATGTGGATGGTTTATCCACCGCATAGAAATCATTTTACCATAGCACATAATGGTAATCTTCTAATAGGCATTATTGTGGCAAAAAATTCGATTATGTTTATTTTTATTTTATTTTATTCCTATACAAAGCGTATGTGCAATTTATGTACGTTTTTACTATGCAACTGCGTTTTACGTTGGAATTTTGAGTTTTTAAAAGATTGTATTCTATTTTTAGCATTCTTTTAGTTTGAAATAGTTTAACTGATGAAGGCTGTTTAAAACAGTCAAATTATCTTATTAAATATTGCTGGGATTAATAAGGTGTTGTGTTTGTTAGTTATACATTATCCAGTAAGTTCTTTATTTATTTAAAAATTAATCGATATATAGAAAACCATTGATATTTTAAGATGATATGTATGACATTATCTAAGTTAGAAATACATAAATGTAACTTTCAAGTTTTGTAGCAATTGGTCAAACAAGTTAGGTGCATATAGCAAACAAACAAACATCCTCATTTATATATACAGATAACAATAAAAATTTAAAAAAAAATAAAGTGATAGTATAACTAAAACAAAAATGTAAATATTAGTATAATGCTAAAATAAATTAACACAAGGAGGATATTAAAGAAGCATAGTTGCCAACCATCAGCACTTGGCACTGACAAGCAGCGTTTTGTATTCTCCATCAGTGGACAGGACAATTTTCCCTTTCGTCAGCATTTTTAAAGAATTTGATATCATCACATAAACACTTTATTTAATGAGTCTAACACCAATATATACACCAAAGACACTATATATATTTTATTGCAAACGACTGAAGTGAACCAGAACGATATTCTCAGATTCCTTCAATTGAGAAAGATCCAAGATTCATATTTTTATATATGTATGTTGGTATACGTATGAGAATTTAAGCTCAAATGTAAGTCATGTGAGATAAATTGCATCTTAAAGTCGAGCAACATTAGTGCAATCACGTTGGCGGTTAAATCAATTGTGGCCGACTCATCAGCAGAAGGAAACGAGTTACTTTTAGAGTTATACTAAATTATTGAGCAGCGCTACAGTTTCTCCACCCAAAAGGAAGAAACACTGATTCATCACTTAAGAATATACAGGCTGTATGGTATGAACTATGAACTTTCTCAAGAAAAAAACTAAACAGTTCTTTGAGATTTGTGGGATTTGACAAAGATTTGTAATCTTTGAAAAATAGTATGACTGATGATGGTTTTTACCACAAAGAATTGCAGGGCCTCCGCTGCATTGCTTTGTGGCAAAAGAAAAAGATATTCAGTATGGTAAGAAAATTACAAAGATAGGAAATAAATAACTAAAAAATTATTGTCCTTAATAATTGCAATGAAATTCAATAAACTGACTGATAGCAACTATCTTGAGTACACTATACCATAACAAAATATTGTATTATTAAAAAAGCAAAACATTGCACAAAAGCATTTAACAGGAGGCGCTCATCATGCAATATCAAGATTTATGATATGTCCTATAAACTATTTGACCTTTTTCAAATTGTGATGTTAGAGTATAAATCTGTTGCCGTAATCTTGACAGTGTTTATGGCAATAGCTTTATAAGATATCATATGCAGAGATTACCTTCAATAAACAAAATTTAATGTTTTCAATATAAACATTGTGCAATATCAATGTTAATAAGAAATTTTTTTACTTCTTATGCTGTCAACATTTTTCTACCAATGCTCTAGCTATTCTCCATTATAATGGTTGGCAAGTATGAAGAATGAATGCTCATCATAGCCCTCACCAGAATTAATATCCAATAGGAATATTGAGCCTGTTTGACAAGATATGAAAATTACAGTACCTATTACTGAACATCTACATATCCAAACTACTAAAGAACTTGCTATTGTAATCACCATAGAGCCTCTCCTGAACAAAAGAAGAGAAAACTCAGACTTCAATCTATGAATATGACTAATAACCTCTGTAAAGCCACACCAAACTAATGTCCAACCTATTTGACAACAACTAGCACAGTCACAATCTGTTGTGTTGAATAATGATGCAATTCCATTCTGTCTGATGTTCATTATTTCTTTTATTTGATTTTCTTTGTTCCTATTTATCTTTTGTTTTTGCTTTATGTTCCTACCTGTTCAAACATTTAAACGAATTTATCAAAAGTTCCAAATGCTCAGAGGCTTTCGAATACCTCTTCAACATTTTTGTTCAAAATCTAAGATTCAAAGAAGAAATGTTTAGTTTAAAAAAAATCTAATCTCAAATAAATCTTGGACTCGTTTTAGTTTTGTACTATTATACTTATTAGATAGGTAGAGTTTATTAAGTGATTATTTAGAATAAACAAAAATATAAATGGCAATTATTTATTATTGTGACATTATCACAATGCCGGGCTATAATTTTTAATCATACTTAATATAAAATATATGCTATCCTCCTCAAATTAATAGTGAATTGACTCTGTACATCATACTTTTCCTTTAACAATAGTCATACTGTGTCATCTATCTAACACCTGTATGAAATAAAGGCTTTCATAGATGCATTTATACTGGTCACATATGTGACTTTCTTCACTTTATCCATTCTAAATGTATACAAACAGTACAGTATTTGTATGTTTTGGCAAGTTTTTAAGGATGTTTGGATTTTACATATTCCTCAATCTAACATATTTTTCACTGGTTCCTTGAAAAACATTAAACTGAATTGTTACTGTATCTAAAAATATATTAAAACTGAAGATATTAAATTCTTGTATAATTACACATTTCATACATTTTTAAGCATATTTTAAAAATGCTTCAGTAAACAATAAAAAAAAATTATTCTTGTTTATATCTATAGGAATACGGACAATATTCAACAATATATTAACTGAATTTNTAAATAAATTTAGAATAAAACTGGAATAAAAGAACTGGCCCGGGATGGGGCTTGAACCCGCAACTTCCGCTTGCCGTGCGGTGCACTTGCCGGTTACGCCACCCGGACCCCGAGCAAGTCTTTGCTTCCAGAAGTATATTAGATTAGATATAACCTTACTTGGTTAAATACATATGTATAACTTACGTGATTGGTAATACATGAATGTGTTAAAGTTTGGCACACATACTTTCAACTGGGAAAGATAAAATGGATTTTATATGGATAATTGGTGATAAAATTACTGTTAGATTAAAACATCATAATTATCAGGTGAATTTTGCTGTGCATTTGCTCTAAATGTGGCATAATACCATGTGACCATGTTTACAGTTAATCATCTAAAACTGATAATTACGGCTCGTAGAGACATGACAACAACATAAGGCCATAAGGTTTTACTACAGCAATGTTAGTGAAACAACACATTTTAGATAATTTAAACACTATTATATATAACACAGCAAATGTTCACTGTGTAATTTGTAAAGCTGTCAACAGCTAAGCATATGATAAATATTTTATTGGTTATTGGTTTTTATCATTTTATTATTATTATGTTAATGATATATGGTTTATGAATGTGTGAGTCTTGTAACATTGTTCAATATTTTTGCCTTAAGTAAAATATATGATTACCTAACTGATAAGGGTCATTTAACATCAGAGACCAAAATGCATTTTAGGAGACATATAAGACAATAATGGTTTCAATTGTAATCCTTCAATAAAATTATGTACTATGTATTTGTAGAAAGTATATTATCGTATTATATATAAAAAGGGATTAAAGGTTAATTGATAAACAAACATCAATAAAACAAACACCACACTAAATTGTCCATAGAAAGGCTGAATCTTCATCATAAAGAGGGAAGACTAATCCTCACAAAAATAGTAAATCTTTATTACAAACAGAGATACTAGAAGTATTTTTCTACAAAAAAACAAATGGAAATATTGAAGACAAAAACAGTAGTTCACCATTAAATCTACAACACTGACCTAAATTTAACACAGTACACATTATGAAGCAGTGCTGAAACCAGATGGAGCTTCATGGTAAGCATTCTAACAATCTTGACAAGGATAATGTTGAAAGAATAGCTAGCTGACTCATGGAGATTGCTTTGGAGAGACAGGTTCATAATTGCCATGCAAGACCAGATCATAAATACAAAATACTACAGGAAGCACATTTTAAGAGAGACAGAGAATATTTCCAGATGACATTTGTAGGAAACGTCTCATCGTATACATAATTAGATTGTAGCACATCACATAGGATTGTAAGCCATTTAACACAGACTGACTACTTGTCGAATATCAAATACAATACATTAAAAGCTTGCACACAAACACAAACTATTATATATCCAACAACCATACTACAAATATACACCTAAGACAGTCATATAAAACAGTACAAAATACACTATGAACTTGCTGCCATAATCACAGAACAAACAATCCATCACAATAGACCAGACATCACATTCATTGGCAAACAAAATAAAATCATATCTAACACAGACATAGCTGTTCCAAACACCCACAATATACAAAATACATAAACTGAAAATATTAGAAAATACTCAAAACTCGCCCACGAAATAAATGGAAATTCGGCAAATGGATAGGCTACTTATTGCACCTGTGGTCTTTTCGTGCACAGGTGTCATATCACAGCAGACACTACACAGAAGTTTAAAAACATTAGAGATTCATTATAAAACATCACATTTCAGAAAGCTGTCAGATACTCAGGAAATTTCTTAAATTCAGATATATACACAAACAGCACATAAACAAAATAGCAGCTTTTTCTTTAACTACGTCTTGACCTTGGTGTTGCATAGCATTAAGCACCAATATTAACCAAATAGGATATATTTCACCAACACCATAATAATTAATACAATCTTTGTTACAAAAATTAATTAAAATATTTACTGATACAAAGGGAGGATGAGTATGAAGGGTATACTACAAACTCACCTAGGATTTAAGTTTTGTGTACAGTAAGACCCTGCTTAACGCGGTCTTGCTCGAAGCCTTAAAAAAGCTCAAAATTTAAATTGATTTAAATTATCACAGCATTTCATTGATTCGTATATAATATGATTATTTACGAACATGAACCAATCAGAAAAAGATGGCAAAAAGGTGTACTTTCTTTAAATCTATGTTTGTTTGGTGCAATTTTGGAAAAAATATATCATCACGGATGCCATAGGCAATATCAACTTTGCCTAACAAGAAATAACTGATAAATGCACGAATGAAGCTTGGAAGAAGTAATGGCTGAAGTTTCCAAGGATTCTCAACAAGAAGAGCCTATCGCTGTATTGTTAGATTGACTAAATTGTCAATCTAATCGATACAGCAGGACTAGGAGATTTAGACGAGCAGGATATTGAGGAGTTGCCGCAGGTTTCTGGTGAGAGTCTTATCAACAATGACCTTCAAGAACTGGCAGAACAAGGAAGGAATTCATGTAGAACTGGAAAATAGATATTCTGAAAATGAAGAACCCAAAAAATTTCTCTACAGATTTCCTTAGTAAAAATTTGGTAACGATAACCAAAATCGTTGATCAAATTGTAGCGAAAGATCCAGATTTTGAAAGCAGTGCAAATGCAAAACGAGGCATTTTGGATGCGATCATCTGCTACTGACATTTGCTTAAGGAAAGAAAAAGGCAACAAATGAAACTTCACGACTTTATTGCAATAAAAGAAAAACACAAGAATTACAGAAAAGTCAGAATCTTCGTCACAAAAAATGAACTTTACATTTCTGTGTGCATATGTTTGTGTGTTATTAACATATATTATTATGCAAATCAATATAAAAATAACTTAAAATTAAAGTAAAATTTATTTATTTTTGGTCACGTGTTCCCCTATCCCTATTTACGCTATGTTAAAATGACCTCGTTTAATGTTGTTTTGTTTAGCGCTTTGTCATCTAGGAAAGCATCCCTCGTGTTAAGCGGGGTCTTACTGTATTTTTTGTTACTTTGTACTGCAAGTCTACAGACATTAAGTTTAAATTTGTAATTTTTAACACCTTCAACATTATAAATAATTTTGGAACATGATTAAAAACAAAAAACTTGTCTCTAGAAGTGGATAATATTCATTAGCTTCTAAGAATATACAGTCAAATCTCAGTACAGTGATTATCAATGTAAAAATAAATCTTTCCTTAACAATAAGAAATATAGTTCCTATACAATTAGTATTAGCTTATGGTAAAACTTCTCTCAACTGAACAATATCCTCTACTATGATAAATCTCTGTTTAGCAATACATTTTTTTTTTTACTGTTCTTGTAAATACATGCTTTTTTCCTTTCTCTACAACAATAATAAAGCAATGAATTAAATTTTATTGTCACTTGTTTTTGGAATTAAAACGTGGTACTCTCAATGCAGCAATTCTATCACAAACATTAATGCAATCAATAGGCATCAGAAGAGTTGCTAAATTTTTTTGTTTTGTGCTTAAAATTATCATTTTTTACTTTGTTTAGTTGAAAAATTAGCTTTAAAGCAAAATTGTTTTGATAACATTTAACATTAAACAATGAAGTAAACCAGCTTTAACTTTTTCTAGAGCAGTTTAGCACATTTTGGGCTCAAATCTATCATCTCCAAGTTTTTCAAAAAATTATAAATGCAGGCGGCCCGCGACTTTTGCACGTAATTTGGTTTCTGAAAGTGTGCGCGAATGTTGAATGTTCGAAAGTAGAGGGATGTAAAAAAATATGTACCAAAAACTGTGTTTAAAATATTTATTCCTTAATTTTACTCTTATTTTTCAAAACTGCACATATCGTAGATTTGTTTACGTCATACCAATGTTCGATTGAAGCAAAAGATTCATTGTTTTCAGAGAGTTTAATTATTTCCATCTTTGTCTCGATCGTATGAAGTTTATGAGTCCTTAATTTCTTTTTGTTTGTATCAACACTGCAGTTTCTCCATTTCTCACTCACAATTATCAATTTATAAGGATGAAATATTTAAACAAACATATAAACTGGCAAAACACACAAAAGAAATGAAAGAAATTTAAAATGTAATTATATCAAAAAGCTTAAATGGTTATTACGTTATCAGAACATCAAACCTTGTTTAATGAATAACACATTTGTAACAGCGTGAGATAGCATCACTCCTCCGAAGTGTCTCTTGGAAGCTTTAAAATTTGGCCCACTTTTTCCTCCTGCTCCTGTACCAAAACCGGAGAATATTATTCCCAATATTGAAATAATTATTAAGGATTTGAATATTACGGGACAGGATTATGTCAGATGGAAAACAAGGTTCAGCGCCGCAGATGAAAGAAAGTCTAACTTAGAAGCAAGACAGTTCCACAACTACATAGAGATGTCCAGGCGATGGCTGCAGATGAATAATGTGGTACTTATTAAAGCGGATAAGTCTAAAGGGGTGGTTCTTATTAAACGGGACTCCTACAACAAAAAATTGCAGGATTACGTCAGAAGCACCGAATGTCAGCATGCTCCCGACAAGTTTTTAGAATTGCTACAACAAAGGGTCAAGAAGTTCACTTTAACCCCATTGGCTCGTTTTTTGCGTATGCATAACTCGGTTTTGCAGGGAATTTTCGCTTTTGGCAAAACCCATAAGCCTGATTGCCAATTACGCCCTGTTATTGAGAAATGTGGATCTCCTACCTTTGCTATTGACAAGCAACTGGTCAATTTTATAAGACCGAAAATACAGGAATATCCCTTTGCTATAAAAAACGCAGTACAGCTGCACAGTGGGGCCAAATCCCAAAAAGCTGACCAAAAGTCAAAAGTGTTATCAATTTGGCTGAAAGTCAGTACTCAAGGGTTTTCGGGGTTGCTGATTATGAATACAAAGTCAAAATTTGAAATAAAAACAAAACGACGGATTTAACACGAACCACTTTTGTAGGAAAACTACAAAATAAATTCATATATTGTTTAATACAATAAAACATACAATCAGTTGATTTAAAAGTTCATGCATCGTTATCCAAAGAATAATTTGATTCACAATCAGATGATTCAACTTTGAAATCGCTGGAGCTTCCCGTACTTGCTGGTATACGTGGCGCAACTAACAATAAAACTGCTTCTGAAAGCAACAAGTGTTTTTGAGGTAATTCACACAAACTCGAAATAAACGGATTGGATATTAATAATAAGTGTAAAATAATGTCTTCCATTGTTTTCACTCGGAAACTTTTCTTGCAAAATCTTCTCGAAACTTTTTAATGTACTGTATTTATTAGTAGACTCTTGAGCGTCTTCAAACATCTGCCCTATCGGCAATACCGATGAATTTATCACTTCTGCACCATCTTATGTACCGAAGTTGACACGCAGAACCACGGATATAACTGCACAAAGTAATGAGCTATCTGTAAAGCATAATCTTGAAATTCTATGAAATCAATTTCATGGTCACACGAAATTGTCTGCAATATGACACAGAAACGCTTAATCAAGTCCTCATCAACCCCTGTAATAGCAGCAGAAATGCTTGAGTTTTCGAAAAAT
>NW_019387909.1:0-8883 GCF_000671375.1 Centruroides sculpturatus | reverse complement strand
TCCTGCCGAATTTTCAATCTCTTACTTGGAATTTCTGTTTACTTTTGATTTATATTTAGAAAAATTATTTTACATAAGACTTTATCACAATCTAACACATTTTAAAATTTTTTAAAATTGTATACAGTACAGTAGAAGTAAAAAGTTTTTAAAATGTGTTAGATTTGTCACTCGACGTGATAAACTCTTCCGTAAGATAACCTTTGTAGTTATATAAATCAAATACTAAAATATAACGAACACTAAAACAAAAAGCATAAAATGTGTTTGGTTATATCAGCCTCCCATTGTTACGTTTATCGCGGTATTCGGAAGATATGAAATAACACAATTTCATCCATCAAGTAGTAAGCAATTAAAATAGACATATAATATCTTAAAGTATTTAAGATATTATATGTCTATAATATCTTAAATACTTATATCTTATCTATATAATATATAATATCTTAAAGTATTTAAGATATTATTTCTTCCCTAATATCAACTCTAAGGAACTGTACCATTCGCAGCCGAATATTAATATTTCAGAAGTGATCCTTGTTAGACAGGTTGTGATGACCCCGTGAAGTTGTGAAAGTTAACGTCTGAAAGACTTGATTCCGGGCTGTAATTTTTAATCATATTTTTCTTTTATTTAATTTAATATAAAATCTATTCTCTCTACCTGAAATTAGTAGTGTATTCTTTCTGTACATCATATTTCTTTCTAACAGTAGAGTTGTGCAGGTCATCTACCTAACACTTTTTAGAGGAATACGTTCAAAGTAAAATAACGTGTCTTTCGATTTGTCTCAGAAATTCGTATATTGTTAATCGGGACCTCCTAGCATTAGGATTTTCTCCTTTCCTCATCTTTCATACTTTGTTTTTCAGATTTAAAAACAACAGTAGGAATTTATAGGTCTATAATTTTTTTAAATTGCATCCAAAATTCTTGTAAAATGATGAAATAATTGCTTTTATGCTATAATAAAGTGTTTATATTTTTGCAACAAATCGTATAAACTACGTGAAAAATAGATTCTCTTAAATATGGTATTTAAGGAAAAGTTATTGGAATTAGTTTATTCTTTACTATCGACTGGGCCATCATTCTGTTTCAATATTTGTATTCCGAACAGCCGAACGATCGCGATGAATCAATATAAGAAATTTACTCTCTTTTGGTAAGAAAAAGTAATCATGTTCAATTGAGTATTTTTTCATAAATCGGAACAGTTTCATGAAAGTTCATACATCAAAAATTAAAAGAAAAACTTAACTAAACATCATTGGTGTAGCTACAAATTTTCGCACTTGCGGGACTTCGCATACGTGTTTGCGCCGAAAGCTAACGCCCGTTTTCTCCAAGTTATGTCACTTTTCTTTAAGAATAACAATTAAAGGGTATAACGGAGAAATCTTGCCAGTCCATTAGTGCTAGTTATAAACGAGTTCGACTGCACTTGAATATAAGATACACGTCGTAAATAAGGATGTAATGGTAAACTGCAAACTCCAAACCAACCAGGAATTAAATAGCCCAATTTTCTTAGGATTAAGGCAAACCTATATAAATTTGCCAAATAGTGCCAAACTTTTAAAGATTAATAGACTAATATTATAATATATCGTTAATTTGCAAATGAAAACTGTCGTAACTTCGTTAACTTCACAATCCCTACTTTTATCCGATTTTGTCCCCCGATTTCGATTTTGTCCGTGATTTTGTTTATTTATACTCAATTGACGATAAATAAACAAATTGATAAACTGATATGTTAAAGTAAAAAAAAATTGTAACTGGGTGAATTTTAGCTTTAACTCTGCGGAGTTTTACGTGGCAAGTTGCCATGGAAGCAGTTCGTATGAAATGGATGACGTCAGTTTATACATTATTTTATTTTTAAATAACGTAATGTATAAAAGTATTGATGAAACTCAACAGATTTTCTCTGTAATTAAAGAAATGTTTTCTTCGTTCAAAGTCATAAATTCTTCAATAAAAATAAAGCGATTCGTTGCAATTGCAAATAAATTAGGAAATTAAGACCAATACAGTCAGTTGTTAAAAATTCTATTAAAATATACAGAAAATTTTATGATATTTGTGCACATTTGTTTGTCTCTATATGTATCGATATTCGTTCATGTAACTTTATACAACTATATAGATGAACCAAACGAAATAAGCTACTATTGCCAGCGTGTCAATGTTTCTTTTCTTCAAAATTATAAAAATAAAATTAATAAAATATTGTATCATTTTTTATAATTATAAAATTATCAAAAAATCGCAGACAAAAGTTAGTTAAACTATATGTATACAGCATGAAAACAACAGTTTCTTTCAGGCCGAGTACTTTAATATTTAACCGATTTATTAATGAAAGCCTGTTCTGAATTTTTTCTTAATATTTCAGAATAAACTTAAAGAATTACTAATTATTTTTCATACAGCACAAGTTCGTGATTGACAACGGTTTCCTATTTTCAACAGGGACTGACATAGCAAAGGTCATTTTTACAGAAAAAACAAAAAAAAAAAAAAAAAAAACTTCGCGCTAGGCTTTAGCGAATGCCGGCAAATTAGAAATGTCTACGTTGATTTCACTATTAATTTACAAAATAACTTGCCTGTGAGAGACTTATGCTGTTATCCTGTAAAGTTACGTTAAAAATGGTTGCTTTGGAACATTTGCTTGTTTCCATGTGTATTAAATAAAGCAGTTAATGTTATGTGTTATTAGACACAAATCAGATGTTATTAATAACTAAGACATAATTATAATAAACCGCAACTAGCTTTGTTTATTTATTTGTTTGAGTGAAAAACAATTAGTTTTGAACTGACTGTTTATTTAATTTATTTTTTTATTTTAACTCTTACTGTTATATTAACTCATACTACATTATTACAGGTATCGATCTATATAGGGCTATATATATATAATGGAGATGAGTTGATAATCTATACTAATATTATAAAAAGGTAATGTTTGTAAGTATGTAAGTTTGTATGCAGCAGGTAATCTCCGAAACTACTCATCCGATTTAGAAAATTCTTTCACCAATATTTAGAATGGAACTTTATGGTGGACATAGGCTATATATTATTGTGTTAAACATTTATATAAATTAAAAGATATAATCTAGGTTAAGGGATTTATGTCCAACAGATGGCGCTACGAGTACGACGCCCTAAGTTTGCTTTTTTGTGAAGCATTATGCTTTTCTGTGAAAATGAACTAAAGCGTATCATCATCTATCTATCTATATAAATAAAAATGTAATGTTCGTTTGATCCTACCGATTCCTCTGAAATTTTGACACAACGCAGCATTCGAATACACACGTGTTTTTATATAATATACGTGTCGAAATTCCCCCACTGAAGGGAGATGGTTAGGATTAAGGCTTTTGGTAAAGAACTCTGCTTCTTTTTATACTATTTTAGATGCGGTTTTTAATTGCGTTTTAATAGGGTACGTCAACAAAATGTACACTAAAAAGAAATTTTTAGAAAAATTCCCCCCCNGAGACATTATTATTATTATTGTGTTTAGTGGGTTATAATCGGTCAACATCGCTGCCAGTGTACTATGCCGGACCAGAGTCAAGGCATAGCAACCAAAATAAAACGAAAATTAAATAAGTGTGTCATTGTCAGTGTCTATATTCAGGAATTTCCTAACAATATGGCATGTATTCAATATAGTGTCCTTCTATAGTCATATGTATGAATTTCTATTCAATTGTAATGTTTCCAGGCTTTTGTGTAGTGTGTGTGGTATCACACTTGCAGAGGAGAGAACAACAGGTACAAGGTACAATAAGCACCCTATGCATCCTCCACAGATGCCTTATTTCCTGGGCGAGTTCTGTGTACTTGCTAATTATTATTATTATCATTATCATTATCAATCTGTCTCGATTATATATATATATATATATAATCGAAATGACTTGATGATAATAATATTAAACGCAGAGCCCAAACTGTCAAGAGTTGAAAGTTGAAATTTAGTGCACAGGGTACGTCAGGAGAATGTACAATAAAAAAAGTTTTGGACATTGTTTCTTGCGGGGAAAAGAGACAGAGTGAACGATCTTCTCGAAAAACACGGCTTCTACTGTACTATTTTAGATACGGTTTTTGCGTTTTCGAGAAAAATCGAACATATTTTTAGATCCATCTATGAATTCTTTATTTAGTCTCGAAAGAGGAAAGACCTAATTTCTGAATTCGGTGAAAACGGGTAATATTTGCTTTAATTCAATAATCTTAATCTTCGCTATCTTTACGTTTTCTCAGAGTAATGCCGAACTCATCTATTAGTTAATATACAGTATATTTTTAACACAGAGGTATACTACTGGCCGATTGCATAGCACCACGTGGAGTATTCTAAAATATCTTTACGTCTGAAACACCTTAATAAGGACAGTTTTCCTTAGAATGTCCTCCCAGAAAGTAACCCTTTGGGACATCGGTACGTGTAACGTTGTAATATACAAACAAACAAAATTGATAGTGATGAAAACAACACGTTCAACATTTAGCACACTAAAATTTAATTTAATTATTTTTACTCTTAAAAGGTCTTTAATCTTATCTAAGTACCATTGACCCACATTTTTATAATATGATTCTAAATATTTATCGAATTTAAATCTGATTGTAGGCACCCGAAGATTTATTTTCGTATCACTGATGCGATAATGTGCTGTCGAGAAATACTGCTGCTGAACTCAGTATAAGATGATCAAGCAATAATGAAAAATCTGAGTAGGGCTTTTCTCGGCTTTCATAGCACTCGAATGAGAGGATAAAGAAATCTCCAGGCTTTTGTGTAGTGTGTGTGGTATCACACNACGTTCAACATTTAGCACACTAAAATTTAATTTAATTATTTTTACTCTTAAAAGGTCTTTAATCTTATCTAAGTACCATTGACCCACATTTTTATAATATGATTCTAAATATTTATCGAATTTAAATCTGATTGTAGGAACCCAAAGATCTATTTTTGTTCTACTGATGCGATAATGTGCTGTCGAGAAATACTGCTGCTGAACTCAGTATAAGATGATCAAGCAATAATGAAAAATCTGAGTAGGGCTTTTCTCGGCTTTCATAGCACTCGAATGAGAGGATAAAGAAATCAGGAAGAATGTCTGATAACACTATTTAACAAATAAAATAAAAACAACAACATTTATGAAACTTATATATTATACGAGTATATAGTCATATAAAAAACTTTTTATGAATATGGCAAACATAATTTTCGAGCACGTAAATATTTTCAGTTTAAGAATGTCATTTACCTCTTGTTTATCACAGATGGCACCCAAATTTTCGGAAAAAATAATTGAAATGCGGATGTAAATGTGTAGTTTAAGCGCCATCTTCCAACTATTTTTCTGTTGCCAAAAACTGTCACAACTTTTTTAAAAAAACATACATGCACTTTGATCATCGTCATTCAATTTTTGACTAAATTGTGAATCATGTAGTGATTTTTTTATTTTGAAATATTCCTTCCTTCATTAAGATTAGCTTTACTTAGTTTTGAAACATCTAAGATATTTAAAAGCCTAGCCTTGTTTAACCTGTGCTTTGACGAAGGTTTTTATTAATCCAAGATTTATATGCAGAGGGAATAACAAAAAATTTTTTGGGATTATCTAGGCGAATATTCTTTCACTTAGCTTGACCTGAAACAATTTCGTCTCTCTAAGGCTATTCTTTTACTCTAAAATTATTTATTAGATGAATTACAAAATCATAACAAAGAGACGTTCAAAGAAAATGGCTGTAAACATTCTGAAATTTTCAATTATAAAACGATATAAAATTAAAATACTAGCAAAAGATTAAAGCAACTAATTTAGTTGAATTACGATTGAAATTTGAAAAATGTCATCTCTCTGTTTAACGGCTTATTAATGTTGTTATAATTGGTGGAAACAGATGGATCGAACATGGAAAATCCACGTGTACGCGTTGTACCTGTATCATTGGATGTGTATAGATATCGCCTTCTGCTCGTGGTAACTCATTCTAAACTCGTTTAGATAGCTTCGAAGATGAACTCGTTGTTGATGATCACTGCTTGTTTGGTCCTATTCGGTGAGTATGAACTTATAATTGATTAAATTGGTTGTTAATTTTTTAAATGGGATCATTTATTAAAAAGTTATGAAATTCGCGTTATATTTATTACATTGTATTGTATTTTTTGTGGAAATAAAAACACTCGCAGATTATAGCTTGTTCTTTCATATATGACTTAAATCCAAATTCATATTTACAGAAAAATTTCGTTGAAAATTTATAAAACTTCAGATAAACTCATTCCAGTGTTTCAGAAATTAGAACGATTTGTATTAAATTGATCGAAATGCCGTAACTTTTATTAAAGTTAAATTATTTACGTATTATGAGATCTTCATTTGAATGATGGATAGCAATCTGCCAAGAAACACAACGGCAATCTGCCAAGAAGGTATTCTTTTCAGGGGGATATTCTACGGGTCACTAATCTGTATTGTTCTAATTTCTATCTCTATTACTCTATCTCTTTAATCTCTATTTAAGAGTTAAACGTGTAAAGTAAATCAGTTTAATGGTGTTGCTACTTGACCAGTGATGGTGTTTTTATTTAAGTGTGAATATGTTAGCAATATTTTTAATTTAGTGCTATTTGATTTATAGAATTGTCTAAGCATTTGCTGTCAATCTATCCTTTGACTTGAGAGAAGTGCGGTAATAGAATAACATTATAAATTCGGATTTACAAGAAATTGCATCTTCAAGATTTTCATTATAATGTCGTTTTCCTGGCTAGATAAGTCGCTGATTAAAAGAAGGTTACGAATCATCTTCCTAGTGTTTAAAATTCGTATTCATAGTTTCCTAGCATATTTATAATCAGGACTATTTTCAGTTTTTATAGGTCATGTGATACAATAATAATGTACTTTTTTTTACACATTTTGATTGCAAAGCATTAAATATTTTAATTTTATTCTATTAATAAGTACAATAAAATTAAAATATTCAATGCTTTGCACTCAAACTGTTGAACAAGACTATTTCTTTGTATTTGTTGCAGGAACAGTCTGGTCAAAGAAAGGTTATCTGGTGCATGAGGACACGGGCTGCAGATACAAGTGCACTTTTTCGGGAGAAAATAGTTACTGCGATAAGGAATGCAAGAGCCAAGGAGGTGATTCTGGCATTTGCCAATCTAAGGCGTGTTATTGCCAAGGTTTGCCCGAAGATACAAAGACTTGGCCCCTTATTGGTAAATTATGCGGCAGAAAATAATGGCTTCGTCTTTTTATTGTTCACCAACAAAAATATTGTAACGCTTCTTAATTGCAATTAAATGAAATAAAATGTGATACCTTCATCTAAAATATGTTTATTATGTGATATACAGTTTACAGAATACAGAAGTATTATGAATATTTTTCGCACGAAATCATTTAACTTTTAATTATAAAAAATAATACTGTATTTTTATTTTTCTATTAATGAATCTAGCCAACTTGATCCGAAAAACAAAGGACCTAATTAACTCGTTTATTAGTCTAAATTTAGATTTATAAAAATTTCTTGAATATAAATGTGAGGGTTCTAGCCGGGAATACAAAGTTGGTAAAACCCATCTACCGCTTAATCGACTGCGCTGTTGGAGAAACAGGCCCGCTGTCGTCTAAGGATGGATTCCTAAGACGTTTATTATGACCAGGGCTCTTGTGAACTTTAGGACGTTGGTTTATCCTGACACCAGATAGTCAATTTCCACATATATAGCAAATATATAATTTAATAATCTGTCCTCTTATGTCCTTCTATATAAATGGAGAAGAATTGAACATAGTTAATAAAATTAAATTTTCGAAAATAATATTTACCCCAAATGTATCATTCGAAAAACAATATAAAAAATAGTGCTTAAAGCTAATAATTTAATAAATTATCTAATTATAGTATTCAGTAAGGCTAAGGTAAAGAATTTTCAAATACATATTCTACTTTTTAATACAATAATTATAAAATGAATAGGCTATGCGGCTCCAATTTGGAATATTAATAATTTTAATAAATTTGAAAAAATTCAAAATAAATTTATTTGTAGAATTTTTCAATTAGAAAATAATATCCCAGGAAGTGCCTTAAGATTGGAAATAGAAAGATTTAAATTAAATACCAATTAATAAAAAGATATATAAAGTTTCTAATAAAATTTAAAACCGCAGAAAATCTATGAACGAAACTATTATATTTATTATATCAAAAATCAATGGATAAAGAATTAAGTAGAAATTGGATATTGCAATTATCGAAAATATTAAATAGTTATGATTTTTCCATGGGATTATTCATGGAACAAATGGACACAAATGAATATCAAAGTCAATTATTAATACAAAGAATACTGGAATATTCCACAGTTAAAGATATCGAAGATATACAGAAAAGAATAAATCCTGACTGGTATAGAATAATTCTAGATTTATCATTTAATAATAATTATATTTTTACGAATTTAGCATTTAATGTCAAAAGATTTTGATACAGCTTAGACTAAATAAAAATTGGATAATGATGAATAATAAATTCTTAGATTATTTACAATCCAATTGCCCAAGATGTAATAAAATATTATCTAAGTTTTATATTTTTTGTAAATGTAAAGAAGCAAAAGAGATTATTTAAAAGACTGACATGTATATATTATTAAGTTGCTCCAATGAAATTGCCCAAGATGTAATGAAATATTATCTAAGTTTCATATTTTTTGTTAATGTAAAGAAGCAAAAGAGATTATTCCAAAGACTGACATGTATATATTATTAAGTTGCTCCAATGAAAGTACAATGTAT
>NW_019387908.1:0-8614 GCF_000671375.1 Centruroides sculpturatus | reverse complement strand
TTGTGTGTTCAGCAAATATGTTCTTTAGGTCTAAATATACATTAAAATATTAAAAGTGTTCAATATTATTCACGTTAAAAAGTATAAATCTTGTAATGAATAATTACTGAACACAGCTTCAATTTTACTGAATGCATCATCAACAATTTACTCATTAATGAGAACAGTTTCAACAATTTATAACAGAACAGTTGCATCAACGATTCGTAATTGTACTTCATCCTCAATAATTTATTATTAAATAATACCTTTCAACAATTGTAACTGATCATCGTGTTCAAAAGGCAATTTTCTTAAATACATCTCGCAAGAATTCATTGTTCAATTCAATTCAATTCAATTTTATTTATTTTTTTTTCAGTTATACGAGAATTATCCATCGATAGAGTCTGTTTCATTAATCCAATAATTGTTTATGTCTTGTTGAACACTATTCACTTTCCTTCTCATCACCACTTCAAATAATTATAGAACAACTGAACACATCTTTCACGATATTTTTTCTTCATCACTATTTAAAAATACCTATTTAATTTACTGTTCGTGTTCAACCTAACTTTGGCTATCTTGAACACGAACAATAACAACTATAAAAGATATGTTCAGTTGTTCTAATGAGAAGAAAAGTAAGAAGTGTTCAAGATTTAAAAAATGTCTTGAACACTTCTGTTCAAGATCTGTGTAAAATTTGCCTATCAGTTTCGCGAATTGTTACTTATTTTTTTTTAACTTATTGAGTTAATAAACACTTAAAAATAATGTTTAAAAAGTGTTCAAGAGTTCAACGATATCATCAGCTTCGACACTAATAATTATCATTAATTTTATTAAAATCTGTGTTTTTAAGTATTATTAAATCGAACAATATTTATTTCTAATTACGAAGTTCAATAATTTACTATTGAACACTAACTTATATTCTTGAACATAAAGAAAGGAAATAAATGTAGTTTAAAATATTCGTTAATACACACAGCTCCAAAAATTTTATTAATAAAATTGTTCAACAGCATTTATTGAACTTACTTGAACTATTTACAAGCTTCTTTAACAAATTGCAAATTCAAGAATAATTTACAAATTCATTCTTGAACATGAGACAACATTTAAAGAATAGTTAATGAACGCAAATTATTAAACTATTACGCTACTACACAAAAACAAAGCTAATGTTCAACGTATTAATTAATTAATAAAAAAAGCCAAATATAATTGAACAATGTTCAATACGTATATTACTTAACAAACACGAACTGTTTATGATAAACTTGAGAAAAGCTGTTAATTATTGAACACGGCTTGAACATCAGTTTTAAGAGTAACTCAACAGCTTACACTTGAACATCTGTTCAGCGTGTTTCGTTAATTGTTCACCGATTCGAATTTAACGACTAATGTTTCGAGTTCAAGAATTAACGCCTTGCGAGTAAAATCAGTACGACAGCAGCGAATTGAACAATTAATTTTAGAATTTTGGAGACAGCAATTGACGTTGTAATACTATCTTCGATTGGTAACACGAATCCATCTTCAATAACTGATACTTGAACTCCAAGCTCTAACTTTCTATAACTAAATTTGAGACACGTCAATTTGTTCATCGATTGTTAAATATCACTTTAATATATTCTATAATTAACGCTTTAAGAGAAAGACAAAGAAATTTAATCCCGCGTGGAGAGGAAAACGCACTAAATTTCCGATTTCTCCGTACGTATGTCTGTCTTGAACACTCGTTTATATGCAAGAAAAGCCCTAAAATGGATTGTAATTGTTACAGTGTACGCCCGATGCTTTGTTTCAATACGGCAGCTGGTAAAATTATTTTCCATTTCGTCTGTACGTTTGTCTGTCTTGAATACTTATTTATATATAATAAAAAAAAAANGACCAGATCTGAATCCAGATCCTTTCGATTGTAATCACCTCCTGCTGCAAGAAACCGTGCGCGAGGGGGGAGAGACATTCTAACTATAAATGCAGGGGATGAGGGTCATACATATGCAAATTACTCACTTCTAATACTGGCAACACACGTTCCTTCACCCCCAAGAACGCTTCCAAATGAAAATAATTTATTAAAAGCTTAAAATTTGAAGTCCAAGTAGGGCATTTCGAAGAAAATTAAGGCGCTGGAGGGGGGTGTAACAATACTTTATTCGAATGAAAACAATTGGAAATGGCTCCGTGAAGACCATAGAGCGCGTGCTTAGTTACGTTTCTACCCATAAAGCGGGATTAGTTTATAATCTCGAATAGAAAAAAACTCGTTAGTTCGTGTTTTATTCGTCCCCCCTTAAGTTGTAGTTTTACCATTTCTTCCTCTCGCCTCCCTCCCTTAACCATTTTGTTTGGCCCAAAATTACCCAATCAGTCAAGTGGTAACTGCATAGTTGGGTACATCCACTCCTCTAAGAGGGGGTAGGGTCAAGAGATGGATCTTGCCAGTTTTCCTTCTATTTTTATACAGATCGACATGATTTAGGTGGCTTGACCACGGTATAAATCACAATATAATCGATAGAGGACCGTTTGAAAAGTTGATGTAAACCATCTACTACTGTATTTATAAGAGAAAACAATTACTTTTTTTGGACCCTCTGTGAAATATTGACAATTTTCTTATATACAGAAGGTTCGGCGCTTACTTTTCTACAATTTTTACTATAAATATTTTATTATTTTCTACTGTTTTTTTTTTATGGTCAATAAATACTTCTTTCCACCTTCGACGTCATCGAGTATAACACCCCTTTTTTAATTTTCTTCTGTTTTAAACTACACTTTACCGCCATTTTGACGGGGGGTGACGGCTCTTACACGAAGATTCCTGCCAAAAATTTTTTAATGGCACGAAACTGCTTCGAGGACCGAAACACCGAAACTGTTTCGTCACACAGAGCTTAATCCGTGTTAACGAATGGAGTTTTATCTAACAAATTTAAACGCTTTTTGGAATAAAGGAAACGACACTAAGATGATTTTCTGTTCGACTTTTGTTTCGGACAATCGCTAACAGAGAGAATAGGAGCGACGTCAAACGACGCCATCATTAATAACAAGCCACGTGGCACAACAGACATACAGAACAGAACAGATCAGTTCGTGCCGCTTCATTAATTTTACAACGAAACCGGTTTCATAAAACCTGTATCGAAAGAATAAATGTCTTCCTTTGCTCTGTTATCAAGTCTCGTACGCCGAACAATTTTTGTTACCTGGCGAGAAGTGTCTAGTTAACATAATTTGACTTTAACAATCTCTCTCTCTCTCTCCCTCTTCTATATCTACGTCTATATCTAAATGCTGACCAGCACAACAGAAACCTGACGTTTCAAACCCCTAAACTATCGAACCAGAGGAGTATTCGGGTACGAATTTTACTTTTAAATCACCAAAAAAAAACACTAACAAAACACTCGATAGTATTTAATAAACGTGAAAACTTTACTCTCATCCCCTTACGATTACAATTAAAATGGCTTTTATTTTATTTTTTTGAGCTCCCCGGATCATTATAAAAATTGTTTAAGGAGCAGTTGTATTGTCATTAAATAGCTCATCATTATCATATTCAAATAGCACTGAATGTGTCCTTATTCATTAATTTCGGGTGATTATTTTTCCCCTATCTTACTTTTGTGTGATGACTATTATAATTGAGGGACGTAGAGCCTTTTAAAAAGAAAGAAAAACTCATCTAGAAAACAAGAGTCGGCTCTTTAAACCTTGGGGCTATAGCAACAATGGATGCGAAAAACCTAGCACAAGGTGTGGACGGGACAAGTAGACAGCTAATTAACACCTTGTGACAGTGCAAGAAGGGGGGAGAAATGACTTTCGTTCGAGACGAAACAACAAGAGACGAGCCCACCAGCGATGAAAGACCAGAAAACAAGAGGAAAGAAAAAAAAGGTGTGTGTGTGTGTGTGTACTCGCATCTCTTCTACAACAACCCCTTGAACACTATCCTCGGAAAAGTACCCTCCTACCACTACGTAATTACGTGAATCCCTGTGACGCTAACTGTAACAAAACACAGGAATTTGAACACTCGAGCTACTTTTCGAACGTGAGATTAGAAAAAAAAACAGAAGAAATTTGGGCATTTCTAGTTTGAGAATGCAGAGATTTGGGGGTATCCAGGCATGACTGGCAAGCGTACATATATATAAATATAATAGGTGATGCTTGGAAGTAGAAATCGAAATTAAAAGCGAAACGGGGGAGGAAGAGAGAGAGAGTAGGAAAAAAAAGAGGAGAAAGGAGTTAAAGCGGAGGAGGAGGGGGTCGAAAACGGAATCTACTAGAAAACTTGGCAAGGAATCGGGAGGTAAGAAATAAAACGAGACTATCCGGAATGTTAGCAAGCCGGCTGTAAACTTTAATTGAAAATTCCGAGCCGACATTGTCGATCTCCCGCAACAGTTTCAGTCCGTCCGTCTGTCTGTATCTTCTGCTTTGTGGGTAATTTGACTTGCTGGGGGTCTTCGCCGAGTAGCAGTATAATTCAATCAACGTTCCCTTCGCATTATCTCCGAGCGGGGAGAGAAAAATTCGATGGCATGATTGCACTCCGAATATGTAGAAAAAAACAAAAGAAGAGAGAAAGAGGGGGTTCCCATCTTCTAAAAATATTAAACAATAATCTAGTTTCTCCTTTTTTTGTGTGTGTAATGAATAACGTAAACAACTTTACAAAGAGGAAACATAAACAAAAATATTAAAAAATAAAATAATCGAGAAAATCGGATTTGAGGACGAGAAAAATGAGGAATGGCGTCGCGGTGTCGAGAGCAAACACCCGAAAAAACAATGGAAGTTAAGAGGGGAAAAAACAGGGGATTTAAAACTAGCTACCACCATTATTTTTGGGATTAACACACGACGATGTTAATCTCTGGCAGTGTACATCAAACGAGTGTCTATCTCTCTCCACGACGAAGAACTGGAGGAAAAGGGGATGCTGTCAGGAATGGCACCATCCTGTTATACAGCTTCCAGATAAGGATATAAGTCACCAGAAAAATCGTACGTTTCGTATTTCCTACCTAATTCATTATCACGATAACTATTTTGACAGCTTCTAACAATAATTGGATGGAAAATAACAGATGGCTTGTCGCTGTTGGCCACGTGGATCCGGATTTACCCATACGGATTAACTCCGACGAGAAATTTGCATAAGGGCTTTAGGGACGTTGCCGAATCTTTAAGAGTGTGTATGGACGAGGGAAAAAAATCTCGGGTGTTCCAGAACGGTTTGCAGATAATGCAAATTGCTAACTTCTGGACGAAAGGGCGAGGGCAAAATCCTTGCCCTAGACAGGGTGGAGAAATGAAGTGTTGCCAGCGACAACATCCGAGATGGGGTAGAGGTAGCGCCTCGTGTGGTAGAAGGCGGTACTATCAGCAGAATACTAAGAAGAGTTATTAAGTTGGAGTGGCATACTTTTGGCCAAATTCACCCTCACGATCGTCCCATTACGTCACTGCCTCGTAGTGTTTTTAATCTTCTTTTCTGGTAATGGAGACTCGTGGAAAAAAATTCGGTTATTATTATTTTTTTTTTTTTGGTGGGTGGCTCATCGTCCCGCTATAAAAATTCCCGGAATATTGCAAGAGAAATCAATCAATAACTCGTTTGCAAAGGGTTCGATTGTAATGGGATAAGAGCCACCGGGATAACATTACTAACTGTATTTGGGCTTAGAAGCACGACTCTGAAAATGCAAAGTCAATAGGAACTAACACGTCACAAAGGGTGTAGCTATCTTTTATCGGTCTACACCCCTTCCCCGGGGTTAACACGTCATCGCCGATTATCCGGTGAAGTGTCATTGCCACAACTGCTCTATCGGCGCCTCTTTACGCCACGGCGCAACGTTTCATCAAGCAATTTCCAAAGCGAATAAATTCGGCAGCTTAAAGAGTCCCGTCCTTCTAGCGCTAATAAAGATACAAAATGAGAAAGAAAAGCGTACTGGTGATGAGTCAGCACATCATCCAAGACGACAAGTTATTAGGTCGACTCTCGCTGCAGAAATGAAATTTTCTCTCGGCTAGATTGTTGCAGAAGCTACTAGAAAGCTAATAGTTTTTCCTCTTACCCTCTCCTTCTATCACTTTATTAATACATCTTCCGAATTTTTAAGGTATTAGTCCGAGGGTTTACGTTAATCGGAAAATTCGTGAGAGCCCTGACATGGCACTCCGGTGCGCATTTACGATTTAATAAAGACACGAAACTCCGATAAGGATAAGAGCAACTCTCCCTCTTTTAAATGAGAAGAAGCGGACATTTTGCTGAATAATCCCTTTTTCCTTCCCCCTTCTTCTTCTTCTTTTCCTCTTTACAAAATAAGCTCTTACGCCAAGAAACGAGATGCATTAGTAGACCTTCAAGAGGAGACATCCCTAACCACTTTCTCCTATCCGAAAGTTATCAATTTGCCGAAAAACCATCCCCACAAAGAACATTTCCTAATCCTCAGGATAGCAAAGACTATATTTCTCCTTCTGCAAAGCTGGAAAAACCGAAAAAAGATTATGTCCCTCCTACTAAGAGGCGCGTCAGATAATACGCGGAGGGGCATCGTATCCTCAATGGAACTTTAACATTTGGCAATGTTAATCGAAACTTAAAATAATTATACACAGGGGTGTGACTAGTCGATCCGATTGTGGGCAATTAATCGAAGTGGGCTGATAAGAATGAAGTTTAAATCTTATCCTCATCCTTGGAGGGATTCTTAGACAAACACATTATCACCAACCGTTAGATTGTGTACCTTTTATACTAATTGGGTTTATTCGCGATAGATAAGATAAACGCATTACCTGGATAAATAAATAAATGTGGATGAGGGTGCCTTGTGTTATTTTAGCCAATTGTTATGATTGAATCGTCGGTACGCGTGCCAGTTCGTTGGCGTTGCCAAAATTCGTTTCCGACTTCATCAAATTCGCTGTCAAATTCTGTTTTAAAGCTATGGGGAGTGGAAAAAAGGGGCAATATCTACGTTTCGGATAGAAAGTGTCCGATAGGAAGTGGACTATCGAGCGTTGGATCGATGATGGCGTGACAACGGACGACCGATCGATAAAAGGTTATAGCAAATAAATTGTCGGCCATTTTCCTTCGTAGCACTAATCATCTATATAAAAATCCATTCGAAAAAAGCATAAAAGGCTCGTTCTTATTCATACTCTACCACGTCCACTCGCACGAATCAACAGAAAAAAAAAACACCACTCTTAAATAACTCATCTTCAGCATCTTTATCAATAACCTCTCAAGACATTTCTCGCTTAGAACGAGAACAAAACAATAGCAAAATCAGCAGACAATACAACTGAATATATTTTATTGTCAGAAGTTTAATAAAAAAAAAGGGGGGACAACAACGGAACAAAGTCCTTTAACACTTAAATACAACTCCGAGTTTAATAGCTAACACAAAATCACTCGGGTCTAATAACAGATATTTTCCAGCATAAATGCCACTTTACTAAAAAAAAAAGAAGAGTAGATGAGCTAGTTACTGTCAGACTAATGACTCGGCTTTATTGTCACCAACACAAGAGGGGGGATGAACAACAGTGCACAGCGCCAAGTCGATAAAAGAAAATATTGCCGCAGAAAGCAAAAGCACAATGGATAATGAAGAGAGTATTCTGCTACCGATTCTGGTCAATCACACAATAGTTGTCTCCGGTAATCAACCGAAATCATTTGTCACGCATCTGCTCTATTTATAAACCAAGAGGCGCACATATCCTTCGACAAGAGACTCGTCCCTGGAGCTATTAAGACCCGAGATATTAAACTTGTGTTTGTTTTTACAGTCATAAATATTAAACACCGGTCTATTTTTCATATCGGAGGAGCTGGATAAATGATGCCACACCGAAATAAGAAAAAAAAACCCACAACCGACTGCCAGTTTTGAAGACGTCTGAAGGCCTTCAACGTGAAGAATGGAGTCGAGCATCAGAAATGTTTTAATTAAAGACAATCCATCTCTTATCGCTGGAGAGTTTCCGAAATTGAGGGACGAGCAATCTACGACCCCAAATCATTTGGGAGTGCTGGAAAATAAACTTATGATAAAAGCAAAGAAGAGAAACAGGAAGAGGAATAGGATTTCAAAAATGGAGAGAGAGCAATTGACCCAACGGAAACTGGAGGAAAAAATGACCAAGAAAACGGTTAAATTTTACGGAGGGGGTGAGAAAAAACGAACTAAGAGTGGCGAAAAAATTGCGAGATGGTGAGGATGAAATTTTCTACGTGACGCGAAGAATAGATATCCACACGGCATAAAACTATCCTATCACTCGGGTTGGATGCTGTTGTTGTGATGGCTAAAACTTTTCTCTATCAGAGCTTCACGCCCCGTTGAATCGTCCTCCCTTCCATTTCTTATACCCCGAAACCAAGAAAAGGAAAAAAAATCGCTACTAAAGAACAGCTTGCAAGAGAAAATCTTTTATTCCTGCTTAGAGTTGTTGCTTCGCGCTACGTCTTGTACTCGATAAATAATCCCCCCGTTATAGCGAAATCGATAAGATTCAATTCATTTAAGTAAAAAAAGTATATATAGGCTATATT
>NW_019387907.1:0-8658 GCF_000671375.1 Centruroides sculpturatus | reverse complement strand
TTTACAAAAAACAATATCATTGACCAAGTCTCTATATTGTGTGTTCATGCATTCAACATAAGAAACACAAAATAATTGCAGCAGTCCACTGATTGGAGCTGTTCACATAATAGATAAAGCCAGTCACCTCTAATTGGTGAACTTTTTGTGACGACACAGCATGCGAACCTCGACCCCTCTTTTTTTCCTCCTCAACATGAGGCAAGGTATACACATTCTTGCTCTCATATATTTGTTCTTACGTCAAACAATAAAACTTTTTACCATTCACATGTTGTGTGAATTCCTCGAATGACATTGTTAGCGGTGTCAGATACATGCACAGATACATAATTTAGAACATTTTTAACTTTAAAAATTTCCTTTGTTTTGAACTATAAATCTAGTATTTGTAAATTTCCAGAAAAATGAANTTTGTAATAATATTTTATCTAAAAAATTTAGAAATAAACAGAATTATAGTGTTCTTTCTGAATATAAATTTGACATGTCTTATTTGATACAATGCAGTGTATTATTATTTGCATTTTAAAATTGCATTATTTCAAAATTGTGTATAATATGGCTGTCATTAAATTTAATTGATAAAGTTTCATTTTCATATTTCATGTTTACAAAAAACAATATCATTGACCAAGTCTCTATATTGTTTGTTCATGCATTCAACATAAAAAACACAAAACAATTGCAGCAGTCCACTGGTTGGAGCTGTTCACATAATAGATAAAGCCAGTCACCTCTAATTGGTGAACTTTTTGTGACGACACAGCATGCGAACCTCGACCCCTCTCTTTTTCTTCCTCAACAAGAGGAAAGGTATACATATTCTTGCTCCCATGTATTTGTTCTTACGTCGAACAATAAAACTTTTTACCATTCACGTCTTGTGTGAATTCCTCAAATGAAATTGTTAGCGGTGTCAGATACATGCATAGATACATAATTTAAAACATTTTTAACTTTAAAAATTTCCTTTGTTTTGAACTATAAATCTAGTATTTGTAAATTTCCAGAAAAATGAATAAATTCCCTGACTTGACAATAAATATGAGTTTCTCTGACTATTATATAAAACTCCTTGACATTTCTTTTCAGATTTTTCCAGCAAGGGAGAACACTTAATATATTTCTGCTACTTTTATACCACATTTCAAACATCACTCTTAATAACTGTCATATTTTCCTACCAGAGTTTGACTGTATTCATTTAAAAAAAATGTTAGTTTTTTAGATTTTAATATGAAATTAATCATCATTTAAAAAATTATATCAATACACAAGAGCTTTAAGCACAGTAGAGTTTTAACCAAATAAATCAGATTTTATTGGATTTTTTTAAGGTTTACAAGAATAAATAAATTCATTATTAAAAACAATCCAGCAGAGTTGCTTAACTTTCCTGGCAACAAAATTTAAAATTGTGGTGGCACCACCAGTTATGATATTCTATTAAAAAATTTCTTATATTATTAATTAAGTACTATAAAATGGCAAAAAGCTTAATTTTGAGAGTAGGGACAAGTTTTATAATAAAATTGTAAATGCTAATAACAAATAAACTCTTCATTAATTAACTAATTAAGTCTAACCCAACTTGTAATATGATGCATGAACCCCTCAACATTTAACCACCAAAATTTAATAGCATCACTCCAACCAATACACAAACATCCTTGAAAAATTTCAAAATTTTTGACATAAGAGACAAGGATTATTAAGTTTCAAAGTGGGTGAACAAACTGGTGTACCCAACACACTAACATCCATACATACAAAAAACAGTCTCTAAATTTTTTTGCATTTCTTAAAGTCCTGAGTCCAAGAAATATAAAATTTTGGGGAGGTCATTTTTTCACCAATTGCCATTCTTTCCCTCTGTTATATATAACATCCAGGAAAATAACAGCTTTTTAAAAACTTTAAATTCAGCCTAGTAAAATCTGATATTCTGATCATCTATTTACAAAATTAACAAAGTATCAATTATTTTCTGTATTCAAACTTTAAACTTTCTTAATCTATTTAAGAAAGCTTTAATTATAAGAAGATATTTTAGAATACAAATTACCTCATGAATAATTTCCCACATTTTTGTAGAATTTGTAAAAACACCAGTAGCTCCAGATCCAAGGGCAACATCCATAGCTCCTAATTTAATAAGCAAGAAAGCTTCAGTTGTAATTTATACAATTAAGGATAATATACATAATTAAAACTACACAGAAAACAAATAAAAATTTAACTATTAAAGTTTTATTCTTACATAAAACTCATTAATATATGTAAAGTGATTAAAAAAGCTAGTTAATGTAATTATTAAAATGTGTGAAATTACCTGTTAATGTTGCAAGATCTATTATCATTTGTGGATTAAACGTGTGAGCATAACATAGAGCATCTGCCAATATTAGACGTCCTTCTGCATCAGTATTATCCACCTACAAGAATGTTTTTAATGAGATATGACAAAATTAATAAACTTATTTTTACTTTTGCATGGTGTTTTTAGGCTCAGCATTATTGTTCACTTAATATAACTGCTTTTTTTGGTTTTAACATGCACTGACAAGAGGAAAAAAAAAATTGGTGCATTCTGCTGTAAGGTAGGTCTGAAATCTAACCTGTCATATTAGCATGATATGTATATAGTAATTAACTGAAAAGTTATTTTAAAATCTCTATGTATTTATAATAACAATGCTACTCTAATATCACTATGATTATTTACTGAGAATTATCAATGAAAGATAACATGCCATAAAAGGCAATAATTCATTTAATAATTAATTTAATATAATAAAATTAATTAACCATTAATAAATATGCAATTTAATAAGGTGTTAGTAATAAAAAGAAACAAATATTTAAAATATGTAATCATATTATATTATTTTAAAATTCCTTTTAAAAGTTTTACCATCTTTTATTAAATTATGTAAAAATTAAAAATTTAAATGAATTTCTTTTGTCAATGTTTTTAAAGCAAACAGAAATTAAGTTAAAAAATATAAAACATTTTACAAATCATAAAAATTTATTTACTTGAATTGTTTTCCCATTCATTGCTGTCACTACATCTCCAGGTTTATTAGCGTGACCACTCGGCAAATTTTCACAAAGTGGCATTAATCCTATTTTCAGGATATTTTTATTAGTACTTACTAATTTAATAAGTTTAATATATACAGTACTAGTTTTAAAGTACATACCAACTATATTTATAGGAATCTTAAGACTAGCAACGGCATAAACTGCTCCAATTATACAAGCTGCACCACCCATGTCGGCACGCATTAAGTCCATATGTAAAGAGGGCTTAATGGAAATTCCACCACTAGAATAAACAAAATATCATTTTTAGAAATTAAACACTAAAGGCCAGTTGCACAAGTTACCATTTAAACTACAGATCTGTGGAATAAATTTAATCTAATCTAATAAATAAGTATGCTTGTTGCATGAGTTACACGAGTTTCTTTTATGAAGTGGATAGTAGGGTTTAAAAATCAGTATCAATTTTATAAGTTTTTCTGTGTTACTCTGAAAGATTCATTTTCTTTTTGTTGTTATTTATTATTGTTATGGTGTTCATAGTGTTTCCTACACCAGTTCCTCAGGCTGCTATGCCAGGCTGAAGTCAAGACATAACTACAGAAAATGCTTTTCTTCCCCTTTTTTTATGTGTTAGTCATGTATGTATGTATGTATGTATGTATGTATGTATGTATGTATGTATGTATGTGTGTTTAAGAATTTCTTGACTATGTGATATGTATTTAATATGGCAGCTTTCTGAAATGTGATGTATGTACTGTTAAGAACCTCTAATGCTTCAAGAGCTTTGTGTAATGGATGTGGTATGATGTCTGTACAACAAAGGACTACCAGCAAAATAAATACCTTATCCATTCTCCACAGACAATTTATTTCATGGGTGAGCTCAGAGTATTTACTAATTTTTTCAGTGTATGTATTTTGTATGTTGTAAGTGTTTGGAATAGTGATATCCATGATATATATATATATAATTTTGTGATATCTGATCTATTGTGATGCATTGCTTTTTTTCTATGATTATGGCTTGATCACAGTATATTTTGTGTTGTTTTCTATGGATGTGTTTACTTTTAGCTCTGTTCTCGCCCCTAGTGTGCTCAGTCTGTATACTTTTTGTTAGCTACCAATGAGTATGGCATTTACTTTTCGCACCGGTGACATCATTGTTAGTATTCCTAAACCACTTGGCATGCTTGGAGAAATTACAATGAGCTTGGAGTTTGCTCAAAGATGGCGGCGTCTATTACTGTGTATACTTTTACAAGCGTGCTAGTATGACGTCAGGCTGCACTAGGTGTCAGCTGGGCGAGCTTGGAAGCTAGCAAAAAGTAAATGCACCCTATGATCATCCAAGATGTGTATTTGTAGTATGGGTCTTGGATATGTAGTAATTTGTGTTTTTGTGTGCAATCTTTTTTGATATATTATATTTGCTATTTAGTTAAGTCAATGTAAATACTGTAGTCATTATTATTATCATATTAATCTATTAATTATTGTATGGGTAAAAATTTGAGTATCTTTAACAGAAATTGGTATCCATAAAGATCTCCTCAGTACCCTCTACTAAAGAAAAAAATTGGTAATTTGAGAATTTCCATCAGTAATTTAACTTTCCATATCCTAGTGGATAGTTATCAACCAGTTAGTTGAGAAATCCTTACTGTGCAGTTATTATATATCAAGAGCAATGGCAAAGAAGATGGAAAAGAAAAACTATGCAAGCAAACAGATTGGACAGTAGACAAAAATGTATATTACTGGTAAATCTGAATATTCACAACATAAAAAGTGGTTGTGAATGACAGAAAATGAAGACATTTTGTAACGTCAACATATTTATATATTTTATTTTTTAATGTAAATGCCAATGGCCAAATTTTTCTCAGTTTTCTCATGACTAAAATGGATAACTGACAGGAAGATAGAGCAATATTATAATCAACAGAAATGAACCAAAATTTGTAAAAAAGCAAGTTACAGTCTGTTTAAAAAACATCTTTAACAGATTGTAAAAATTATTTACAATAATTTATTTTTTTAAATTTGCAGTCAGCAAATGATTAACAAAAAATTTAAAATAAACATTTTTCAACTAAATTTATATGTTTCTTTCATCTCAAATATTACATAGTGTATTAAGAGCAAAATAATTCATCTGTGTAAAAGATCTGAAGAAGTTATTTACAGTCCATTTCAACATAAATTGAGAGGTATTTGAGTATTACAGTTATTAAAATTTATAAAATTTAAGATATTTTCAATGTATTAAAAATTTAAAATATCTTCATTTATATTTTAATATATTTTAAAATATGAATGATGAATAGATATATTATCAGTTCATAATATAGGAAAAAATAAATAATCAAGTACTGTATTTCCTGTAATAATCACACCACTTGGCAATTTTTTCATTTTTGATGGGCAATTATTAAAGTAAAAACTATTGACATTGTAAAATAAAAGCATGATTCCAAAAGAGAGGTGAGACTAGTTAAATTGGAAAACTGTGACAAATATATAGAAAATAATATGAATGAAGTACTTCAAGTTGCCTTAATTAACTTCATAGATTTTGATAATTCTTGATAGCAGTAATAGTGAGTGCTGATAAAGATATTAGACAGTATTTATTTATTTGACTTCCGTATTGAAAAATATTGTAACAGTAGTCGATTATTTGATAATATCAAACACATTAACATACCTGCATTTAGGTTAATCAGTGCAATTGACCTCACAACAACATTACATTATTACAAGAATATTTACATGGGCGATTATTATAGGAGATACTGTATTAATAAAATTTACTGAATTTTTTCACAGCAATATATATGCAAAATTTGTGGAAATTGTGTAGAATGCAATTTAAGTTTTTAANTGCACAGGGCGACAGCTGCTCGGTTTTTCTATCTAGAAATCAAGTACACAAACAAGTACCTGACATTCAGCAGTAATAGCACTACAATTATAAAATAATGTATTTGAGGTAAGTTAACAGTATCAGGTAAAAGTAGAAAGCATCAAATATAATCTGATGAATAATTCTGCTGGGGTTTTATTAGACAACGAATCCTGGCGCTATATCTACTTCTAACAGTTTACAATACTCTACCAGGATTCATTGAATTTGAACTTAGAAGAACCAAGGCATCTGCAACTACATTAAAAACTTGCCTTAAGTCACAGTTTTTGACATGGTTGACAATATCTCAGATCAATATACAGAGGATGTTTTTAGATACAACAGAAATTTGTTTATCCAGACTACATAAAACCGGATCAATTCAGTGAATGAAAATTTAGAACTACTGAAGTAAAATAAATATATACTTTCAGTACTAAATAAATCTAAAACTTAAAATTTGTTGTCAAAATGTGTGTGATATAAAAAAAATCTGAGTAAAATACAATTTCATAACACATAACACAGAGAAATGATTAATAAATGCCAGTATTGCTACTGAATATAGTTTTGTAGAATGGCAAACATTTTTCATTGTAAAATTATTATTAAATTCTATTCATTTAAAAACTCTACTTCTTTTTGAATCTAGATAAACAGGAATTTCAGGTGAACAATTTATTTATTCAAATTGTTCTTATATACTAACTATAATTAAATATACTGATGTATGTTTGCTTATTTATACATATACCTTTTCATGGATAAAAATTTAATTAACAACACACAGTCCCCGGCACTCTAACACTCATTACAAATTAGTTTCATCACTTCATGGAGCTTCCAAAGTATGCTCAAATATTAAAATTCTCTAATAAGATTCAAAGATATAAAAACTTAATGATTTTTAAGCTTCTTAATTATTTTTTAAGAAGTTCAAGGAATTTTTATTCAAGCATGTATGATCCTTACAGGTGTGAAAATGGCAAATCATATCATTTATTATTATTTATAAATCATATTTAAATAAATATATACAGTGCAATCGTAAACTCCCTATGCAATCCAAAATATACAGGGTGTTTCAAAAAAGACGGGCAAAACTTTAAGGGGTGGCAGAATACACCAAAACAAACATTTCTTGTCACTGAATATGCAGTCAAATCAGAACAGTGAAGCCAGTTGAAAACACTTTCCAGCAAGTGTATAAAAGCATGTTTTTAAGACGTGGCCATTTGTGACCTCAATGTCTGAGGAGATGGATCATTATTCCAATGCCAAGAAGGCTAATATACATTTCATGAAAGGATCTGACAGATAAAATTGCCCTTACACTGCCATGAAACCACAACAAATGTACTGGAAGTATTTTCCCAATTTGCCAGTTCCCAATCTGAAAACATTTGAGTATTTGCATCAGTAACTGTGCAAGATGGGATTTTTCCTCAGCAACAGGCACAATGCAGGTTCTTGAAGGATAGTGAGAATACAAAATACAATAGAGATTAAAGATTCTGTGTCATGTCATTATTGTGTTTGTGCCTCAACACTTCACATTCAACCATGCATTCTATGACAAGAAATGTCTGTTTTTCTAACCCTTAAAATTTTGTGCATCTTTTTTTAAACACCCCATATAAATGAAAAGCATANCTTGAACAGATTGTAAAAATTATTTACAATAATTTATTTTTTTAAATTTGCAGTCAGCAAATGATTAACAAAAAATTTAAAATAAACATTTTTCAACTAAATTTATATGTTTCTTTCATCTCAAATATTACATAGTGTATTAAGAGCAAAATAATTCATCTGTGTAAAAGATCTGAAGAAGTTATTTACAGTCCATTTCAACATAAATTGAGAGGTATTTGAGTATTACAGTTATTAAAATTTATAAAATTTAAGATATTTTCAATGTATTAAAAATTTAAAATATCTTCATTTATATTTTAATATATTTTAAAATATGAATGATGAATAGATATATTATCAGTTCATAATATAGGAAAAAATAAATAATCAAGTACTGTATTTCCTATGATAATCACACCACTTTGCAATTTTTTCATTTTTGATGGGCAATTATTAAAGTAAAAACTATTGACATTGTAAAATAAAAGAATGATTCCAAAAGAGAGGTGAGACTAGTTAAATTGGAATACTGTAACAAATATATAGAAAATAATATGAAAGAAGTACTTCAAGTTGCCTTAATTAACTTCATAGATTTTGATAATTCTTGATAGCAGTAATAGTCAATGCTGATAAAGATATTAGACAGTATTTATTTATTTGACTTCCGTATTGAAAAATATTGTAACAGTAGTCGATTATTTGATAATATCAAACACATTAACATACCTGCATTTAGGTTAATCAGTGCAATTGACCTCACAACAACATTACATTATTACAAGAATATTTACATGGGCGATTATTATAGGAGATACTGTATTAATAAAATTTACTGAATTTTTTCATAGCAATATATATGCAAAACTTGTGGAAATTGTGTAGAACGCAATTTAAGTATTTAAACTTTTTGGATGGATGTTTCTGAATTAATTAAATTTAGTCTGAATTATTCAACAACTTACATCCTTCTTACTTTAGAAACAATTTTTAATTCTTTAATTTTCATTTAAATGCAACTCATTCAAAATACATTTACTAAATTTATTAAAAAA
>NW_019387906.1:7660-8703 GCF_000671375.1 Centruroides sculpturatus | reverse complement strand
GGTTTTGTTTCTTTTAAAAAATATATTAAAATATACGTATTATACTCTGTAACACTACTAAACTAGAGCCTTATCCCCGTTCGCTATGTTCCCCTTGTACGCCGTTCGCATATAACCTCCATCGACCGTTTCAATCTCGACTGAAACGAGATTTATGCTGCATACACACTAGGCATTTTTAAATGCACGTTTTAAAGAACCAAGAGTTCTACTAAATCGCCCGAAAAACGTGCGTTTTAAGAAAAATCTATAAACGCGTGTTTAACGCGTGCTTGGCCAAAAGCCCACGTTTGAAGTATGTACGCCTATGTAGAACTCTTGGTTCTTAAAACGCGCGTACACACTAGGCATTTAAAAACACTTAGTGTGTGCGCAGCCTTAATCGCAATCGACTCAAGAGAGTTCTTGAAACTAAGTCCAGTCATACGAGGGTTCCCACAATCCCACGCGCGCAAGAAAATACAAAATGGCTGCGGAACACGTGTCGGGCTATCGACAGCGAAATAAAAAAGATATTGTATTTCGAGAAACGATGACATCTGTCTATTATTATAATAATACCTAATGATAAAGTAAATGATTTAGAAAAGTTTTTTCTTGAGAAAAAGTCATAGGGAAAGCAGTTAACTCCTTGGGACTCTAGCAATTTTTGATATTAATGTAATTAAACATAAAAAATACTTAAAACTGAAAAAATGAAAAAAATGCGTTAATTCTGAAGAAAAAGCTTCAGATTTTATTTTCCTTTGTCTTGTCTTTCTGTGAAATCTGACGCTGATGAGTCATTGTTTAAACAGCTGGATGACCTTGATCACAGCTGGAGTTGGATTTCCCGGGACGTTCTCATAGAAGTCTCGGGAGGCGATGGGTTTATAGTAGGGTGAATACTAGCTGGCCGTATATTTTTAAAAAATTAAAATTTTTATTGCGATTTCCGACCCCCCGACTTAATTAAACTTATATATAATAAAATCTATTAATTAAAAAAATTTAAAAACTATCGGAGGTCGTTTTTGACATCAGAAACTAGCTTTAAATAACTT
>NW_019387906.1:0-6450 GCF_000671375.1 Centruroides sculpturatus | reverse complement strand
AAATAAATTCAATATTCATTGATTAAGTTGATATTTATATAAATATTTAAAAAATTATTTATAAAATTATTAATAATTTTACCTGATAAATGCGACAATTTTTATTATCGACCAGATAACCACCACTTACAAACTTACAAATAATTCGAGTAACTTTAAAAAATATCATAGGCCACCTAAACAAAACAAAAATATGAAGTATTTAAAACTTAAAATTTTTAATTTTTTTTCAAAATTAAATGCAATATTGTATAATTTTTAAATTGTTTTAAAAGATTACAATCAACAGAATATTTTATTTTTATTAATTAGCATTTTAAAATATTTTTTTTTTAGTAAATACTTGTATTCAATATATACCATTAAACCTAGTTTTGAATATACAAGTAAAAATTAGTTTCCAGATTGTATACAAAACAGAATAACTCAAAAAATGGTTGATTATTTGATTTAGTATCAGTTCCAGCTTACAAGGAGATATCCAACCTTTGACATCCTGGATTTTGATTATGAGTAAGTGTGAATAAATGAGTAAAGCACTAGATTGAAAAGCTTGGCATTATGGGTTTTTATCCAGCTTTTTTCCAACTGTTTTCTACAATTTTTTCTGAAGTGTGCAATCCAGTAAATTATTAAAAAAATATTTGGCCCAAAGATACTACATTCATCAATGTGAAATTGCAACACTATTAAGGAATGTACATAGCCACATGCACATTGCAGGAGCAGTAGAGGTGACAGAGATATGCAAATGATGAAAAGAACAAACAAATATATGCAACAGACACCTGTTTATTCAGTAATGAATATGGCTCAAAAAAGCAGCTATACAGGCCACTATACGGAAAGAAATACTATCAATGAGGCAATTAATGGTTGCCTGAGGTATCCTCACCAAGCTGCATCCACTGTGGCACACATACTGTCTACAGCAAGCATGTCAAACTCAAAGGCTAACATGGGCCAAATAAACAAGATTTAAGTTTATGTAGGCTGCAACAAAACAAAAACTTTAATTTTCATAGAAACATATGTTTATTTCAAAAAGGATAGTATAAAAAATAGAACAACAACAACAACAAAATTAATGTTCTTTTAAAAGATCAATTTCTCAAAGAAAATATTTCCTCAAAAAATTGATGAAATTTTATGGGTTAATTCCACAGAAATAACTGCTGTTTTTTTGCCTGGACCGCATTTAATCAGAGACAAAAGCTTATCTTCGTATTCTTTATTTACTTATTTACTATGCATTTCGGGTGCAATATTTTTGTGTAACTTGAACCCCTCTTAAGGTTTTACATTTCTATAAATTGGTAAATTCGATTATTACATTTGTTATTATCAGGGCTGTGGAGTCGCGTAAAAATCTACCAACTCCAACTCCGACTTTTCCTTACCAATCCGACTCCGACTCAACAGCCCTGCCAGGGCTGTAGAGTCGCGTAAAAATCTATCGACTCCGACTCTTCCTTACCATCCGACTCCAACTCCGTCTCCGGCTAAAACATCAAAACTCTACGACTCTGACTGCACAGCCCTGGTTATTATGGTAAATTACAACAATTTTGGATATATTTACACAATATAAGAGAATATAAAGAAAACCGCACCATTGATATAATACATATCTATTACTTTCAGTAGATAAAATTAATGTTTTCTTCCAGATAGTTGCATCTCTTCTTTGTTGCTATCTTTCCTATTTCAGAGGAAATCTTGTTGGCAGTGATTACTTTCAAAACTTACCCAAGGTGAATGTCAGTAATTCTGGATCTGGCAGGAGACTTATTTCCTTTCATAATTGTAAATAACTGCTCACACTGATAAGTACTTTCAAACATGGAAATAATTTCATATGCAAATTTTCAAGTATTTTCAAACCTGGCAGATAAATATCTGTAAAATCCAGGCACACCAACTTCATTGAATTTTGCCTTCAAATCTGAATCGCACTGAATCTCAATTACTTCCATTTGCTTTTGATTAGGTACTGATTCTGTATTTATTGAAAAAAATAAAGAAAACTTGTCTTCCAAAAATTTTAAATCTGCAAACCTTGTTTCAAATTCAGTTCTAAGGCTTAAAATTTTTTCTGTGTAATTTTGATATGATACAGTTTCACTTAAACATGATTTGTTCATGTTGCATGTCAGAAATTGCATTAAATCTTCATTTTTCAACTGCTTTCCCCAAAGAACTAGCTTACATTTAAATGCTTTACTTTGTCACATATGTTCATAATGATCTTATCTTTATCTTGCAGTTTTAAATTTAAATCATATAAATGTTTTGTTGTATCAACCATGAAAGATAAATCTTTCAACCATACTGTGTCAAAAAACAGGCTTGTGTCTTGATTTTTAGTTATTAAGAACTGACATATTTCTTCTTTCAAGAACCAGAATTGTTTTAAGAACCTTGAAGCAGGATAGCCAACATACTGCGGTATAGTAGGACAAACCAGAATATTCACTATCTTAAAATTAATGTAATAAGGAACATATTCAATAATATAAACTTAGAGATGACACACAATTATTATTAAATCCTAGGACATTAGGTCATAAAAATTTAAAACACCTAGATATGCTCTATAAAATGTAAAAATATTCCAGAAAACTTAATAAAATCACTAATTAATTATAGAGGTCTTTTTATTTAAATGTATTAAAATGTTTTTCAAGCTTCAGTTGATTTTCAGAAACATTTCTAAAAACCTCAATGGAACACTAGAACATTTTAAAATGCAATGGAAACATTTTCTAGTATTTTCTGAATTTCCAGTAAATTCACTTAAGAAAGTAGAGAATTGTCACTGATTTAGGCTTCAAGAAGCCTAAATCAAATGATCTTATGAAATTGATGATTTTTTTAATAGATGACAACACATTTTCCATGTTTATTACCTTTGTTCATAATACTTCTTGATGTATAATGCAATGAGTATGATGAATCTTGGATCCATCATAAATTTCACCGTTTTGTTTTTGCAGTAATGACACAAAACTATTGTTTTTTCCAGTCATCATAGGAACTCCATTTGTAGCTACAGAAGTTAATTTTGACAGAGATAGATTGTATTTTTGCAAAGTTCAAAAACACAGTTAAGTATATTTTGTCCTGTACTAGTGTTATGCATCGGCACTAGTTCCAATAATTCCTCAAAAATGTTGAAATCCATGTCACAAGCTTGAAGAAACATAGCTAATTGAACAATGCCCCAATGTCCATACTGTCATCACAGGCAACAGAAAAAGCCTCAAAACTAATGATTTTGCTTTGATCTGAATACAGTAATACCTCATTTAATGCTGATTCTATATAACAGCCACTCAAAATTTACCGATTAAAATTATTGTGGCATTTCATTGATTCGTATATAATACAATTACAGTATTCCCGAACACAAACCAATCAGCAAAAAGTGGCAATTTGTCATAGTATCCTACTTTCCTTAAATTTATGTTTGTTTGGTGCAATTTTGGAAAAAATATATCATCATGAATACCATAAGCAATATCGACTTCACTTGGCAAGAATTAACTGATAAATGCATGAACGAAGTGTGGAAGAAGTTATGGCTGGAGATGTCCAAGAATTCTCAATGAGAAGAGCCTATTGCTGTATCATTAGGTTGACCAAACTCAACCTAATCAATATAGCAGGACTAGGAGATACAGATGAGAAGGATATTGAAGAGTTACAGCAGGTTTCTGGTGAGAGCCTTACCAATGACAACCTTCAAGAACTGGCAGAACATGGAATTCATGTGGAACTGGAAAATAGAGATTCTGAAAATGAAGAACCCAAAAAATTTCTCTACAGATTTCCTTAGTAAAAGTTTGATAAGATAACTGAAATCATTGATCAAATTGTAATGAATGATCCAGATTTTGAAAGGAGAGCAAAAGCTAAACAAGACATTTTGGATGCGATCTTCTGATACCGACATTTGCTTAAGAAAAGAAAAAAGCGACAAATGAACTTCACAACTCTATTGCAAAAGAACAAGAATTTCAGAGAAGTCAGGACCTTCATCACAAAAAAATGAACTATACATTTCTGTGTGGATATGTTTGTATGTTATTTAACATATATTATTTTGCATATTAATAAAAAATAACTTAAAATTAAAGTAAAATCTGTTTATTTTTGTCACATATTTGCCTTTCCCTATTTAATCTGTATTAATGACTTCATTTAACACTGTTTCATTTAGTGCTTTTGTTGTCTAGGAATGTATCTGCTGCATTATGCAAGACCTTACTATACTTAAATTGTCAGTCATATCAGTAACTCTTTCCACAACTGTATTTTGAGACAAAGAAATTGCATGAAAAGCCTTCACATTTCCAGGACAAACAATTTCTGCAGCTTTAATTAGACATTCCTTTTGATAAAATCACCTTCAGTAAAAGGTTTCAAGTGTTTAGCTATCAACTCCGACAAGACGTAACTTGCATGCAACACCATTTCACTTTCTTGTGATACTTTAGTAAACATGAACCGTTGTTTTTTTCAGTTCAAACTTGAGCTCTTTCAACTTTTCTTGTCTCGTTAATCTCTCGTAACTATCATATCTTAATTTATGTTGTTCATAGTGATGATTAATGTTGTATAACTTTGGAACACTAATCACATTATTACATACCAAGCAGATTATTTTATTTTTTATTTCACAGCAGAAATAATCCATTTCCCACTTTTCTTGGAAATTTTGATGTTTGTCAGCAATTTTTTGTTATTTTTACTACCACTTGGTTTCAATAGAGACATGCTGAATACAAATGGCTGAAATAAATTAGTAATTGTTAACATAAAATAATAGAACATTTTAATAAAAAATTAATAGTTTTTTTTTAACATTAACTCACCAGACACTGAACAAGTAAAACAGCAAAACCGTATTTGGAACAAGACTATGTCTCGGAGACGGAATCACTTTGATGCTCAAGGCAGGTCTCATTCTCATTCTCCTATCTTCTTTGATATCGCTGCTTTTGGATGCAATCGTTCAAACTTTGCCGGCCACAACCACAAGATTGTCCACGATGCATCTTCAATGAAATTAATCTATTTAATTTCAAAATTTCTCTCCGTTGCATGTCAGTCCGGGTTGAATTTTTGTCTATGCATAACGAAAAGTTCCCATTTTTGAAAAAAATAATCGTGGCTATTGTATCGTCCAAAATTATTTTTTTTTTTATTTTACACAAATAATATACAGTTTAATCTGATTATAATGTCATTGAATGTAACAACAACCCTAATATAGCGTCAAATTTTTATCGGTCCTACGATTTTACTATACTAGATAATGTTTAAAGAAACCCATTTGTAATGACATAAAACCATTTTAACGTCATATTTGAAGCACTCTCAAATTTACAAAATTAGATTACAAATTTTATTTAACATAGAAGAAACTACCTATTCAGTCCTAAGGTCAGAGTTCACTTCTTAGAATGACTGTGGGTGGTACTCTCCCCTACCTGACTTCGGTGGGGTGAGATGGCTGTTTTGCCTGTTTGTAGAAGAGGTTCACCATTTTGTATTTTATTTTGACTCAATTCTCAGTCCCCTGACTACCTATGAGTCTGGATTTTTTTATGCGCAAATGATTTGGGCACCCAATACTCTGTGCCATATCAACTCTCTATATGTACTCATACCTCTAAGTTGGTAAGAAAATTGCGCAGTACGATTTTATAAACAAAACATAGTCTTGTCAATAACTGCACAAATTAATAAGCATAACATAAATAAACCTATTTTTCTTCTTCTCTAAAAGTGAAATATTTCCTGTTATGCACATCTAACAAGTCAGTACAAGACTAATGATGTGGCATTGGCATGTGATAGTAGGTATGTAATCGGCAGCTAAAATATTTGTTGCTAGTATTAGTGAGGGGAAATGGTGTGTCTGCACATAATGTGCATAAGGGAAATGGATGCAACACAATTATATTAATCAGTCATTGGCAAACATTGTAGTTCATTATTAATAATCATGTGTAAAATGATATTGAAAAAGTTGTTACAAAATTTTTATTAAAATGTTTCTTATATGTTATAATGGCTGGCCAGAAACAATTGTTGTATGCTGTGAGCTTGACATGCTTGGTCTACAGCAAGGATGGGCAATCCGTGGTCCACAGTAATATTTTTTGTGGCCCGTGTCACATAAAATATGAATAAATATATCAATTTCCCAGCTAAGGAAGTATAAAGTAAAAATTCAAATGTTATTTTCTACAATTTACGTATGTGAATAGTTTTTCCACAATGAATTTAGTAAAAATTAAAACAAAAAACAGGCTAACAGATACATTGAAACTAATTTAAAACTAGTAGTGACTAATATTTAACCAAATATTTCCGATATATTACATTTACATCAATTCTAGAAGCTAAATTAAGTATACCTATGCTAATTTATAATTATAT
>NW_019387905.1:7252-11365 GCF_000671375.1 Centruroides sculpturatus | reverse complement strand
AATTTAGATAAGAGATGGCACCTAATGCTTACCTCTAGTACCAAATTTGTTTGTATTAATTATTTGATTATAGTCATATTATAGCCCAAATAGTTAGGTGATTATTGGGTTATTATATTAACTCATTGGACTTTGAGATGTGTATTATATGAACATTATAGTCATTAGTTGAATGGTCGTTATGCACATGACAATGCTTACGCAGCATTAAATTTATATTTATAGTTTTAAACAGTCATTTGAATTACAATGTTTTAAAAATTTTTACAAATAGGCATTAGTTCTGATAATGTTTTGTCATTTAACCGTTCAGTCACACCTGAAGGAGAACTTNTCTAGAATTATTTTAACATATGTTTATGTATATGCTGTAATCATCTAAGGATACATTCTCTCTTACTTCTCTAATGGTGATGAATTTAACATTGTTCTTCTGGTGAATTTTAATATTGTTCTAACAACCATTGATACAAATAAATAATAATGTAAATTTGGAATCAGTATAATAATTTTCAGTTTTTTTGTAAGTTAATCATGTATACACTGGATTTAGCCATCTATGCTTTTTTTCTCTTCATTTGATATCAAGTGATGATAAAATATGATTTCATGATAAAAGTGTAAGTAAATTCTACAATATTTGGTTGTATTTCTGAGTTAAAAGTATAGTGTATGTAATGTTTTGTGTGTGGAATTGTATCATTTTTAATGGGCCTAAACTATTAAAGTTTGGATGCTCACTATGTTAAGTTTCTCAAATTTTGGAATTTAAAATATAAAATTTGTTGTTATATATTGTATAAGTGTAACAAATTTTATATTTTAAAGTAGTTGGCAGTGAGAAACCAAAATTTCCAAAAACATTCTTAAGATTAAGTAGTTTTGGTTCTTGAAAATAATTTGGTTATATTTTTTTTATAAAAAATAAAAAGAAAATAATCATCAAACTGATTCAGTTTTAAATGAAACACATATAAACTGTATCCTGTATTACATATTAAAGTGAACAATCAGATTATATACAGACTATTTCAAGATTATGTTTAAATATAATTTTGAAATTAGTTCTGATTTGTTCAGTTTAATGCTTAAATAGAGTTTACAATTATTTATTAACTAAGAAGCAATAGTTTAAGAAAAATTTAAATAATTTTAGAATAATTTTAATTGTATTTCAGAACTAACTACCAGTAACTATGTTACATTTTTGCAACAAAAAACATCTTATATTGTAACAATAGAAAAGATATCTTAAATATATGCTGGTTTTCTTTTAGACAGCTTATATTTAACAGGTTTAAAATTAGATTAATGCATTTACTAAATATAGAAGTGTAGAAGTGACATATAACCTAAAAAGTTAATAAATTCTGGTTTAAAATATATCTTGAAAGAATTGTAACAAAATGATTCAATTTAAACATTAAATATAATCAATTATTGTAAAACCTTGATTATCAGAGACTCACTTAACTGAGGTTCAACATTATTGAGGCAAAATAAAAGTAAATAATCACTTTCCATATAATTCATAAACATTTTCTTATGAATGCACTGAGCATGTAAATGCTGTAAAATGAGCATTTAACCCTGCTTAGTGAGCAAGTGGCTGATAATAATTGGGCTGCAATTTGAAGAAATTGTAGATCTATAACTTCCCACTCAGTGGCGTAGCGTAGTGGGGGCAGCAGGGGCGGCCTGCCCTGGTGGCACTTTTTAGGGGGCAGCAAAATTTTACAATAAATAATAATAATATCTTGTAAAAATTTGAACTATTTCAATTCATATTTTCGTTGCACCTACAATTCGGACTGATTGAAATGAGCACGGAACAGTGTTACCATCCGGACAATCCGGGAATTGACTCACCATCTGGGTGAACTGTTAATTTTACCCAGACCCAGGGATACCCTGTGCACAACCTGTCGACCTTTTTTTTTTTTTCTTTTCTTTTATTGCTTGTACAATTCATACGTATTCATATACACCTCCAATATCCATTAGAGCTAAATCATTCAGGTTACTTATGTTACTCCTAGCCAAGTCTCCCTAGTCACTAACTGTAACTAATTTAGAAGAGGCATGCACTGCACATTATTCTTCGCATTGCAAAATGACATTACGCATGTGTCAGGAAGTTCTGTTCGAACAAACCTCACCTGCCATCCTGGTCAGCAATTTTAAAAAGGTGGCAACACTAGCATGAAATTTTTCATTACTTATTCTGTAATGAAACTGAATTTTAGTTTTTTAAATTGAGATACCTAAATAAGGGGACGGCTAAATTTTTCTTTACCCTGGACGGCTGACACCTACGCTACGTCACTGTTCCCACTGTCACCTGCTTGTTCATCCATCTGTCTGTCTTTCCTTAATCTTGAGAATGAGGTTACATAGATGAATGCCAAGGCAATATATGGAAAGCTTAGGGACAGGAAGTCCTGATTAACTATATACAAACTTCCCATGCAAACTGGAAGTCACAAATTTTCAATTAAAAAATTTCCCCTGAAAGAAGTTAGATTGCCAGCACAACTCTATTGCTAACAGAAAAAGTATTATGTACAGTACAGGGTCAAGACACTACTAATTTGAGGTGGATAGCATATATTTTAAATTAAATTAAAAATATGATTAAAAATTGCAGCCTGGCATTGTGACAATGTCACAATAAATATTTGCTTGTATTTTTTTTTAACTTTCTGCACTGTGGGCACTTCCACAGTGAAGATTTCTTCCATGCACACTGCAGGCTCATTCAGTCTCACATTGTGGGTGGCCAGATTATGATGAATGGAACCTGACATGTTTGGTTCAGATTGTCTATGCAATTAATGCTGAGGTGAACACTGAACATTGTGGCAAAGAAGGGAGGAACTACTACAAAACAAAAGCCTAAAAACTTTTAAAAGAGAGTTTAAAATGATAAAAATGTATTACAAAATGATTTTTTTTCAGTTACTTTTTATCATTTTACTTCAATGTGAGAGAAATCATTCATATTAAAATATAACTACAATAATACACATTTTTATACCTAAAATGTAAAGCTGTACAATAAATGTAAAAAATAATTTTCTAAAAATTTACAAAATTTCTTATGGACAAACTCTACAAGTGTCCTTCCTTTTGTCCCTTCTTACACCAACTGGAATAACAAATCATCCTCTGGTGGCAGCAAAAAACACTTAATTTTATTTTAAATGTATAAATTTTATAAGTGTTTTTTGCTGCCACCAGAGGATGATTTGTTATTCCTGTTGGTGTAAGAAGGGACAAAAGGAAGGACACTTGTAGAGTTTGTCCATAAGAAATTTTGTAAATTTTTAGAAAATTATTTTTTACATTTATTGTACAGCTTTACATTTTAGGTATAAAAATGTGTATTATTGTAGTTATATTTTAATATGAATGATTTCTCTCACATTGAAGTAAAATGATAAAAAGTAACTGAAAAAAAATCATTTTGTAATACATTTTTATCATTTTAAACTCTCTTTTAAAAGTTTTTAGGCTTTTGTTTTGTAGTAGTTCCTCCCTTCTTTGCCACAATGTCCAGTGTTCACCTCAGCATTAATTGCATAGACAATCTGAACCAAACATGTCAGGTTCCATTCATCATAATCTGGCCACCCACAATGTGAGACTGAATGAGCCTGCAGTGTGCATGGAAGAAATCTTCACTGTGGAAGTGCCCACAGTGCAGAAAGTTAAAAAAAAATACAAGCAAATATTTATTGTGACATTGTCACAATGCCAGGCTGCAATTTTTAATCATATTTTTAATTTAATTTAAAATATATGCTATCCACCTCAAATTAGTAGTGTCTTGACCCTGTACTGTACATAATACTTTTTCTGTTAGCAATAGAGTTGTGCTGGCAATCTAACTTCTTTCAGGGGAAATTTTTTAATTGAAAATTTGTGACTTCCAGTTTGCATGGGAAGTTTGTATATAGTTAATCAGGACTTCCTGTCCCTAAGCTTTCCATATATTGTCTTTGCATTCATCTATGTAACCTCATTCTCAAGATTAAGGAAAGACAGACAGATAGATGGACAAGCAGGTGACAGTGGGAACAGTTGCATAGCATAAGTGTCAGCCGTCCAGGG
>NW_019387905.1:0-1027 GCF_000671375.1 Centruroides sculpturatus | reverse complement strand
AAAAAAAATTATTATAAATATCGTAAATAACAGTTTACAAATGCATATATACAGATATTTTTTGAAGGGGGACAATGGTCTTTACAATTTGAAATCGATCGAACACACTGTGCGCGAATGCTCGTGTAAACGCGCGCCATCTATCGTAGGATAAATGTACTTCGCGGGAGTGTATTCAAAAATTAAAAAACTTTTCAAAGCTTCATGGCAATCGTACTATGCCACAAACCTTCGCTGGAGTATATTAAACAACTTCCCAAAGTTTCACGCCAACCGGATAAACGGTGTGGTAATGCATGAATGACACACACACACACAGACAGACAACCATACATTCATTTTTATATATATAGATTTTAATCGCCGTTGAATAAGGAATGTTTCTTTCACACGAAATGTATAAAATTACAGTACTGTATTAGACTTACGGTAGCTAATTTACATACTGTACAGACGATAGTTCGCCTAAACTCTCCGTAGCGTGGCGCCAGGCGGCGGAAAATATATATATAATTATAGTAAAGTTAAAATAAATTAAGTTAATATATAATTATATATACAATACCTAATTTATATAAAATACTGTACAGACGATAGTAAACTCAACTTACTCGCCTAAACTCTCCGTAGCGTGGCGCTGGACGGCGGAAAGTATATATATAATTATAATAAAAAGTTACAATAAATTAAGTTAATATATAATTATATATACAGTACCTAATTTATATATAATTATATGTACAGGGTACCTAATTTATATATAATACTGTACAGACGATAGTAAACTCAACTTACCCGCCTAAACTCTCTAGCGTGGTGCTGGACGGCAGAAAGTAGTTCAGCTGCTCGTCTGCGATGACGAGTTGACGATGACGTTTTATCGCGTTTTACGTGTCCCTTTTAGTGTCTTTATACGAATACTGTCGCAATTTTTTCGCCGCATTATAGGAATTAACGTTATAAGAACCCACGTTATAGGGGTCTACTGTATTTTCTAAAACCAAAGACACTGGAGACAATAGACAAA
>NW_019387904.1:8284-10863 GCF_000671375.1 Centruroides sculpturatus | reverse complement strand
CCTACCTGTATATTCATACAATCGAATATTTTGTACCAGGTATGTATAATTGTATATCCATCACACATTTTATTTTAACAAGTAACTTTTTATAATTTTGTTTTTAATTTTAGCCCTTATATTATAGCTAGCAATTTAGAATGTAATTGTGATATTGAAAATTTATTTCAAGAAGTTTTGGCTCGAGACCATATAATGAAAAAATATAATGAAAAAGAAAACATTATTAAAAGCCTAAACCAATGCCTAAATTAAATATAAATACGTCAACAAAAAAATTTGTTCGACATTTTCACCATAAAATTTAAGAAGATATAAAATAGCTTTGTGGATGCATAAAAATGCAAAAATTGTTTTGTTGGCCTTGCCTACTATTTTCAAATAAAATTAGTGTGTGGAATGAGATCGGCTTTGACGATTTAAATAATTTTAATAAAGCTGGAAAAAGACATGAAAATCCTAAATTTCGCATCGAATCTTTCGTAAAATTGAAGCAATTTGGAAATCAAAATAGAATAGAATTTAACATTAACATTAGTACACAATATAAAATAAATATTGAAAATTATAACAAGATAGTTACGGCTAATATATTATACTTTAATTAGTAGATGTTATCGAAGCGAGAATTGGCATTTAGAGGGCGTAGAGAATCTATTAAATCTAATATAACAGAGTTAATTATATTGAACTTGCTTATTTATTAAGTGCATTAGATAATCTATTAATTAAAAATACATTTAGAGAAGTCTACGGTTTTTACTGGCTTATCGAACAAACGAATACGAATGGACCCTAGACCGTCACTGACTGATTGCCTCTGGAAGTCGGCTTCTTACAGAAGCACAGCTTCCCTATCATCAAATGTCACGGCACGCCCCTACTTTTTCCCGGATGGGATTCTGGGTATTGTTGCTTGTTCTTGTCGGGTGATCGCTGCCATGACCACGTGTAGCTCTCTCAAATGTACTCGTAAGATTTAGTAAATAAATGTTGTTTTACTATAAAACGTGGTTGTGGACTTAACTAATTCATGTTTACCGCCTTTTGATAAAGACAGTCTTTGTGGAGATGGAAATGGATGGAGAAAGACGGCCAGGTTTCGTCTAACCGACGGCGTCCATCCATTACCTCCAATTTGAAAATAGAAGGCAAGCCAACAAAACAATTTTTGCATTTTTATGCATTTACAGAGCCATTTTATCGTGAAAATGTCGAACAAATTTTTTTATTGAAGCGTTTATATTTAACTTAGGCATTGGCCTTTCTCTTTTAATAATGTTTTCTTTTTCATTATACAGTCTCGAGCCAAAACTTTTTAAAATAAATTTTCAATATCCCAATTACATTCTGAATCGCTATAAGGGCTAAAATTAAAAATAAAATAATAAAAACTTACTTGGTGAAATAAAATATGTGGTGGATATACATACCTGGTACAAAACATTCTTCAATTGTATGAATATACTTATAAAGAAAATTATAATTAAATATAGCTTTGTAATGAAACGTACATAAAAATAACATAAAATATTCTTTACTCTTTAAATCTTAACCACTTAGTCAAATAGCTCCCTACAAGTGGAATCAGAGACGGTCCTGCTAGGTGTGCGGTGCATGCATGCACGCGGGCTGCCAAATCCCGAGGGTGCCATACCGATCAATGTCAAATGGCTCTTTTCTCGCATCACTAGCATATCTCAAAAGACGCGATATAGTTGTAAATTTTAAACGTTTCTCGCCATAGCTGTAAAAGTCTAAATATGTTAAACTTAATAGAATGTCCGTCATTTGCTTTCTAACTAATTCTTTTTAGGACCAGGTGTCCACAGAAATTTCAAAAATTTACAACTTTTCAGTCACTCTCATTGAACTGGAAAAATTTTTGTTTATATTACGTCTAATATTACGAAGAAATCAGTCCCCACTGTACTCGGCTAGAGATTGGATCGGTTAAGCTTTTAAGTAATATTCCAACTCTTTCAGCAAGGTTTTATTTTGTCCCTAGTTCCCTAATCGCTTAATTATTTAACTACTTCTTAAGTAGAAATAAGTCGAACCGGTTACTTTATACTCGAATATTTGTAGTCTCGGGAAAAAGTGGAAAGAAATTTTTATGACAACGGATACATAAATCGTAAATTTAAGAAAAATAAATTCTAGAGCTTTTTCTGTACCTCGTGCATCTCTCTCATTCATTAAATTTAGTTGTAAATGACGCTATCAAAGTAACAGTTAATTTTTAAACAATGTACAAGAATTGTACACGTTTTTTTCCTACATCCCCTTAGAGTGGGACATACGAAATCATATCATCACTGGTTTAACATTGAAATCCGTAAGTAATATAAGATGGGTTGTTGTTAAGTTCCATCAAGTCGTCGTCGACTCCTGGTGACTGCATGGACAAGACTTTTCTTGTCCATGTAGTCCAATATAAGATGGGAGAGCGGAATAAAAGCAAAATAAATACATCAAATATTTTAATGGATTTTTTAAAACTTCTGTCAACTATACAGAACTATCATAAAAACATACCGGTAAATTCTTATCGGTTGGGTTATGTTATAAATCTACTC
>NW_019387904.1:0-2576 GCF_000671375.1 Centruroides sculpturatus | reverse complement strand
ATTAACATCCAAAGTATAATTTTTTATTATTTTTATATTTTTCAATATATTTATTTTGTTTGTACAAAATAAAAAAATAATTTTTAACGATACAATAGTCTTTGTTAGGCTTAACATCGACGAAAATTCAACGCGAAGCGACACGCAACGGATAAAAATTTCGACATCGGATACGTTAAACTATTTTTTCGTACGTAAATCAGTTATCCGGACAACCCCAGTCCCCAATTGATTTGGAAAATCGACGCTCTACTGTATATATATTCAATATATACCATAGGCACCCATAGCAGGCAGCAGTTTCTCCTAAGATTTAGACAAGGATTTAAATTTCATTAAATTATTATCTCAATAACCAATTGGTAGAAATATATAAGGCATATCAAACTGTAATGGAGTCAAGATAATTGAGATCACATTAAAAAAAAAATAACAAAAGAGACTGACTTTATTTTGTGGGTTTTTTTTTCTTTGAATGTGATTGATTTCCTTTATTCCATTACAATTTCATAAGCCTCATATATCTCCAATTGGCTACTGAAATAATTATATTTATTAAAGGCAAGAAGCTTACAACTACACAAATTTCAATTACTTCACAGCAGAGTTAAAAAAAGTGCCTCCCAAAATCTGCTTTTATGATTTGTTTTTTTCAGTATGACAGTATTAATTTCAACTGAAAACTTAAAACAGTATTTAGTTTTAATATTTAGGTATAATTCTATCATTTAAATTTATACATATATATGTAGTCTGACTATTAGTTAGCATTTCATGTGCATAAAATATCAACTAATTGCCTGCTTGTCTGAAGCTGTGTTAATAAATACAATATAATAAATTTAAATAAATAAAATACTGATATATGTATGTAGAACTGCATTCAAAATTTAACGAGCAGACTGTTCTTCTTCATACATACTACACTGCTTACATCGGCAACAAAACAAACATGGGGCAGCAAGGATCAAGAATGGAGCAGCCACTAGCATAAGTAATCCAAAACCGGCAAATATTCCAACAACCTATACAAAATCAATATTGAAATTTTTATCAAAAAATAAATAAATAAAATAATAATAATAAACGATGATAATATATTTCACAATTTTAAATTTACCTGAGTTCTATGCCAAGCTACTGAAGCTCTGGAATGTCCTAATTTATTTTTACATGGTCCTTTATCATAATGTCTCAACAAAAAGTCATCCTAATGAATTAATTATTATTAAATTCCTCTTCCTAAAATAAATTTTGTTAATTAAGATGATAAATAACTTACATCCAAAGAAGCAAGACAGTACCAACAAAATACATGTTTACAATGCTTGCACATCATCTGGGCACACCCTTCATCTCTTTCAATAGGTATATGACATTTAGGACAGCGTTTAATGAAAGATTCATCATCATCGCTGGACATAAAACTGAAAATAAAACTGCATAAATTAGTATAATGTGAATGTACTGATTACATAAATTAGTATCATTAAAAGTAATAAAATGAATCAAGAAGAAAAGAAAGAAGATTCAAAAACACCAAAAGTATTTTTACTTCATTATACTTCATTACTGAAAAAGCAGTGATGTCATATGCAGAAGAGACTTCTCCTGCATATGACATCACTAATAAGCTAAAGTATTTAAATACTTATTAAAAGATCAATACTACTGATATTTTCTGAATTGATCCTAAGTTTACAATAATATATTAAATGCTGCTTGTACTATTGCATATGTGTATATGTATATGTATCTATTTACAAATAGGTTATATTCCTGAGGTTTTGTCTTAGGTCTAAAACTAACTTATAAAGTACAATTTTACACAGAATAACAATAACCACTTGCTGTTAGTGTCTAATCCTTCAGTGTGCTTAATATAATTATGTTCATTTACCTGCTTGCTACTGCATAGTATAGTATCAGGTTTTTCAAACTTGTAAAACTGTTTTATTCTGCCAAGTTTAGTTTTCATGGTAATAGACAACATTTCTTGCATTTATCTCTATTGCTAGACTTATTATTAAATTTTGGATGCATTTTTGAAGTACTAATCTTAAAAGTTTATAAAAATTGCAAACAATAGTGAAAAATATCATTACTCCAATGTTACTGACTTTGACACCAACAAATCANAATACAAATAAAAAATTATACTTCAGAAGTTAATTTAGTATCAAAAACGTAAAATATTTGAGTAGCCCAAGATATAGCCAAAGATTGCAGCACCACAGCACTGGCGAAAATTTAAATTTGCTGACTGGAATTCTTTCGGATGATTGACATTTCGGATGACTGACTTTCAGATAATCGATGCTCTACTGTACTTCACAAAATAGGCTAAAGCACATTATGGTATCCAAATGGTAGCAAGAAGCCATTGAAAAGTCAGGTAACTTTTTAAAAGTAATGAAAGATAGCATTGAAAGTATTGAAGTTTTTGTAATTGTGAGAATCCGAACTTTAACAAAAATTAACCGTTGATGATGCCATACTTGCTCAACAATTGTTGTCCTCAGCTACCTGAGAAAATCTCCACTTACACTTTCCTGACGACAGAAGTGACATATTCC
>NW_019387903.1:0-8677 GCF_000671375.1 Centruroides sculpturatus | reverse complement strand
AGAATCGGCTTGGAGCAGGACTCGAACCCACAACTCCTGTTTACCATGCGGATGCCAGTTACATTACCCGAGCCTCCAGTCTGATCTCCTCTTCCAGACATATTTATATATTTGTAATCCAGTGGTTTGGCTTTACAGATTTATCGGATTTCGTGATGTTTGTTTATTCCGTGTAATTTTTTTTTACCTAATTTATATTTGCATTATCAAAATTCTGTTATTCCTGTCTAAAATTTATAAATGGCTGATTCTCCATTGCAATATCTAATGACATACAGTATAAAACTCAGAAACTGTTTCAGCAATTCTGTAGAAAAACATTAAACGTTCCAAACCATCTCCAAACAGTTGAGTTTGATAGGCAGTGATTTCTGACTCTCTTCAACTTGAATGATCATTTTTAAGATATCACTTTCACATACAATCAGTGAGACAAAGCAGTTTACAATTATAATTTAAATGAACTAAATAAAGTCATTCTATAAAATAATGCTTGAACCAAAACCATTTTCAAATGACTTGGTTCTGGATTCATTTCTATCAAATAGCCATAAAGGAAATGTTAAAATTTTTGTTGTTTATTGTATCTTGTAAGTTGGCAATAATGGTCTTAATGTATGTGTAGAGTAGCTTGACAGTGCATACACAATGGGCTGTGTTGATGAAATAAATATAATTTGTTGTTTCTGACATAAGTAACCATTGAAAGGGTATTTTCAATATTAAAATTTTAGTTTATTGGAAAAACATGATAATATTGATAACAATTGACTTGAAGATATTTTTTTAATTAATTTAAAAATGTTGAATAATATACATTTAATAATACACGAAAACTGTTTCTTTTTCAACCTCTGATGGTCCATAAAACAAAGACGAATGTAAATAACAATGAATTTATTGTCAAAAGTTAGGTACAAGCATGATTACTTTCCAAAATAATCACTGTGAAGATTGAAGCATTTGTCTATTTGTGGATGAGCTATGAAATCCCCCCTTCATAGAATGTAGCCATCAATGACTTGAAATGGGCTGTAATGTTGTTTTAAAGATTGTTATTGGTCTCAAATCTCTGCTCTCCTATCCATGTTTTCAGTTCAGGAAAGAGTGGAAATTGCTTGGCACTAAATCAGAGCTATACACTCGGTGTTTAAAAAATTCCAAGCTGAGTGGAAGTCTTCACACACCTTTAATGTGTGAAGACTTCCACCTTTTTTATATTGTATGGCTTCTATTGCAACAAGGTTTGGCCACCTGAGATTCCTCAAACCAAAATATGTTAAATACAACACACATCCAACAAGCACATGACATGATTGATGCAAAAAAAACACATATAAAGAAAACTATCATCTATTTTGACAGGTATTTCAGTTATTAAAGGAACTGTTGAAAAATAATATGTTGGTATCATCATCATCATCATGTATCATAAGTTTATTTACACTTATTTATGAGAACCGTAAACTTATTTTCTGACTAAATNATTTCATTTACTTAATGTAACTTTTAGCAAATATCTTTAGTAAACACATCTAATGTCACCATATTGTATTGATAGAACTACTGAAATAAGTTATTTTTTAAATGCCAAAATTTTTATTGCTGCATCAACAGAAATTTTGATTTATCATTGCTCAATTAGAATGGAAAACAATATCACAAATCACAAGAGCAATGAATAAAATTATACCTTAGTTCTTATTGTGCTATATTTTATTTTATTATATGATACTGTAAGCTACTATTTCATTATTGATTGACATTTTGCTTCTTTACCACTTGCATTATTATTATTATTTTTAAAAAGTTAAACAATCTTTGTTATACAAGAATTAGCAATTTCTAGTCTCATTTATACCAAATGTATTTTGTAGTTTTAAAAAAGGATACAGACATAGCAAACAGCCATTATTAGATGTGGCACTAATCCAATGTGTTCTCTCTTCCTTCCTCGAGGTTCTGTAGCTGTCCAGAATAGGGCATCCAGAATGTCTTGCCCGAAAGATGAGAACAGTTTATCTGCAATCTTACAAAATATAATTATTACATTATGATTTACCTACTTATATAAAATTACTAATTCAAAATTATTATTTAAATTTCAATAAACTGAGAATTAAATTTGTATTATTTTCAAAAAGTTTTGAATGTGCTAATTATAACACAAACATCTATAAGTTAAAATAATATGAGTTTAGAGTTTCATAAAAATCAACTTTTATGATTTAAATTGATAAATGATTACATAATGTACTTAATATAAAAAATCTTAATGTGATGGATTAAAATAATAAAATGCACAATAATGTGTAGAACTCTAGTTTGGTTTAATAAAAAAATTTAAAAATATTTTAAATGTATTTTATTTTATTTACTCTAATCCAGATTTTTCTAACAATAATATGATATTAATACTTAAAAGGGTCTCCCTATGCACTTTCAAGCAGTGTAGGAGGTGAATGATGAACATTTTCAACTACATTCATTATTCTGCTTCTGGTCCAACTAGAACTGCTTAACTTTGCAAATGCCTTAAGTGTCTGTAATGTTTTCAAATCTTTCAAATTATGGAACAACTACAGAATATTTGGTGCTTGGAAAAGTGCATATGTTAATCCTTTAAAGTATTGATTTAAGTTCCAGCTTTTGGAAATTGTATTTAATTTGGTATCAACTTGTCCACCTGTCACATGATGTAATTGAGATTAATCCAGTTTCATATAATGAACTTTTAATGATATGATTTCCAGAAAACATGTAGAATCTAGTTAAAAAAAAATTATAAATGGCTTAAGCTAGTCCTCAGGATGTATGTGAAATTGATAACATTAATATGTTATGGGCCAGATTTGTGAACATATCATTACTAAAAAGACATTTTATTTATGATGTTTGATGTTATAAAGATATTGTTATACTTTACAAATTTAACTTTGTTTTAATGCAAGTTATTCACAAAATATATCATTAATCTGTATCATTATTTTATGATACCTGCAAAGTTATCATTAATCATCATTTCAAGATGGTGCAAGAAATAGCTAATGGTCAGTAATGAAAATAAGCATTCATGCTTAATCAATTACTTAGCAATTCCTTAATGATGATAAAGATTTTAAAAAGTTATTAAATAATAATGATTTTTCAAAAAAGGTGATTAAATAAGATCACAATCACCTTTTTTGAAAAATCATTAATGTCTATATAAATATATAAATATCAACAACTTTGGTGATGTCTATATAAATATTTTCTAAGAGAGAGTGGACTATTCTAGTACATACTTGTGCTTATAAACTTAAAACTTTTTTACAGTGATGGTTTTCAATCCAATGTAGGAGGTAATGCTTTTATTTTTGAGTTTTTCAACAAATTAATAATGATCTAATCAAATTATATATTGTGTCAATATATTTTATGAATTTGATATTTCATTTAAATAAGCAAGTAATAATAAACAACAATAAAATCGGTTTATCTACGGTATAAATTACAAGTTTATTACAATAAAATCTCATTGTTTCAAAACAAGGGTCCAAAAAAATATAACTTTGAATTATCTGGATTTGAATTATTTGAAGTTTTCTTTCGGAATTAAAGATTTTTGTAATTTCAAATAAAATTATGACATTATCTTAAATAATTTCACCCATTCATTTACAAATGCATCAATATTACAAGTTATTACTTAGTAATTTAAGTTATTTTGAAAAAACTGTCACCTGGCATGTACTTAATGAAAACAATGAAAATGTAACCAAATTATATTCAAAGTAAGACCTGAAAATTAAGTACAAAAGAAGTTTTAGTGTTTCAATAAGAATTATCACAAATTTCATCTTGACTTTGAGATTACAAAAATCATGTGATCTGATGAAAATAAGCTGTATTAACAGCTAACAGCATATTTATAGCTGTTAGCTGTTAATATAGCTTATTTTCATCAGATCACATGATTGCACTATCATGAATACAGACATGTATTTAATGGACTTTGGAATTAGTGAATCAATAGACTTTTGCAAAACATGTCCAAAATAATTAAATATCAAAGAGATTTCTTCCATAAAAATAAAAAAATCTCTCTTCATTAACGTGTACAATGTCCTAATGACCTTGAACATACATTCAATAAATCAACAATGTATAATTGGTAAAACAGAAACTGCAACTTGGGAGTGGAAACTTTCTTATAAACATGTAACATGATGGAAGATTTCGAATTAAACATTATTATTGTGGATCACCAAACCAGAAAATGTCTTCGAATTTCTTTGTACTCATGTTTCAAATTATCTGAACTAAAATGTTGGCAAAATCCTATTCTCTTGGCAAGGGACTAGATTACATTGAATTGTGTGATACTTCAAATTATCCAATATTGAAATAACAAGGTTTTACTGTAAAAAATATTCTAATTGATATTTAATACCTAAACTAGGACAAAATAATTCTTATATTGACATAGCTGTCATTAAATCATTTGATGTTTTGCATGTTTAATACGAAAATATGTTTTTATATATTTTAGTTATGTAAGAAAAATCCAAAACTTATATTTACCTCTAACATATTAAAAAATATATATAATTTGATGACGGACTGACTTTTTACAATATGATATAACATGGACGTGTCAACATATGTCATGAGAAAACTGACTGTTATCAAAATTATTCCTCTCAATAAATCACAGATTTCTGCTGGTTGTAACACATTTTCTTTTTCATTACTGTCATTTCTTCGAAATAATGATCTGTATAAAGAAAAATAAAATCTGTTAAAAATATAAAAAGAAAATAAACAAGTAAAATGGCAAAGCCATTTTTGGGATGAGACTATGTCTCAGAGACTCAGGGCTTGTTCATATAATTGCTGACAACTGGGAACACAATGTTCACATTTCAAACTTCCCAACACATGCCAGTTGCTACTTGTTTGTAAGTTCCATCTGAGGGCAACAGATGGTGCTAATAGTTCTAAATTGCATTTGCACTTGTTTATTGTTTCAGTTTGCGAGCAACACATGCACAAATCTCGCACTCATGCCTGTTTGTAGAAACAGCCTCAGCATTTTGTATTTTATTTTGACCTGGTTCTTGGTCCTCTGACTACCTACAAGTCTGGTATATTTTATGTACATATGATTTGGGGCACCAAATACTCTCTGCCAAATTGCAACTCCTGACATGTACTCCTTCATAGCTCTAAGGTGTCCAGCCATTGACAGCAGTACGATTTTAGAGATGAGACATAGTCTTGTCAAATATGTAATAAAATTTTTTTTCCTAGGTTTGATTTACTGTATTGATTTTATACTGTATTTCTAGATCTATCATATTACATTAAATTGCATTTACATTAAATTATATTTAATGTAATGATAAAAACTGTTTAGTATAATTTTTAATAAGACATTTAATTTTTCTCAGAATTAATTATTTTTTAAATTTAAAACTACATTTTGTTTACAATATATTGTATTATTTCAATTTAAGAAATACTATAATTATTATCCAACTCTTTTCCTGGATAAAATTGTCTTTTTTTAATCAGAAGTAAGAACAGTTTTAAGAAGTTTATTAAAGAAAACTGAAGTACCATCTCTCCTCTTTACAATTACTTTTTAAGCAAGAAATGTTGGTCCAAGACATGTCCTCGTTTGAAACTTCATATGAACAATGAACATCACATAAATGTTCCTCTCTAAATTTCATGATTCTTACATTACAGAACATTAAAAACTAAGAAACTTTGTTTTTCTATTGACATAAATATGTTTTTAAAAAAGGTTAAATATCAATTAAAAAAGGCAGACAGTATATACACAATATATAAAATACAGAAGAAACTAAGACATCTTCCTTCACAGGGACAACCTTTTATTACAGGCTATGCCTCTGCAATAAGTTTTACAAGGTTCATTGATGATAAACCAACAATTGTAAAAAATATATACATACCTTCAATTAAAAAGGGAGATAGTATATTCATAATATATAACATACAGAAGAAACTTCTTAGTTTCTTCTGTATGTTATATATTATGTTTCTTCTAACTTCCTTTCCATTCTGTCCAATCAAAATCCGGTCTTTTTAAAACAGTTTTACATAATATTGCAGAGGCATAACCTTGACTGAATTGTTATCTCTGCAAAGGAAGACTTAGTTCCTAATAGTAATTGGACAGGATGGAAAGGAAGCAGTCTTCGTTTATTCTGTATATTATAAGGTTAAATATGTTATGTTTTTAAGGGATGAAAGTCAGCCTTCAAAGTTGGGTTTTTCAAACAGTAAGTTTTACAGAAACAGTTATCCAATTTTAATGAAATCAATTTGAAAACACTTCTTACAAAGAGTAATCAAAAAAATTTTTACTGATATCTAGAAACATTTTTATGGGACATGCCTATGAATTCTTCAAAACTCCTTATAAAAATTCCTTAAATTAATGAAACCAAACTTTTTGAAGAAAATATATGTTGAACAGATCAAAATTAAGTTTATGCATATAAATTTACGTGCATTTTTTGTGTGTTCAACACATTAATATCAATATGGCTATAAAATACTTACAATTTATACAACATTTTGAAACAATTAAAGCAGAAGTAAAAGGAAAAAACCATCTATAAATCCAAAGCAATCAATAATGCAATTCTGAAAATTTTGCACAAAAGACATTTTATTTGCACACATTTTTAATCTCTGCTTATTTGATATTCCCATCATTAATGAATTCATCCCATTTCATTATATAAAAATTTACTTTGATATTTGGTGCACATGAAATAGTAAAGTAAAAGATCATAAATAATAATAATAATATCTAACCATGTAAGTAAATACTGTTCAATTTATCAAATTTTTCAAACTAAATATAAAAAAAGCAACATAATAAACAAAATACCTTACCTGAACATAATTTTAAGGGAACGAGTAAGAAGAAACCATACTGATAAAGCAAATCGAAGTGGCAAAAATGTGAATATGAAGAGAAATGCATCAATACACTGGAAAAATCCATACCATATAAACTGAAAATATGTAAATTAACATTAATAAACAGCTATTAAAACAATGTAACTGAAAAATAAACATACCAACATCAAAAATCCAGCAATATAAAACTTTAAAACATTTGTTTGTCTATTAAACAATTATCATCAGGTCCTAACCTGCAACATTTTAAAGATTAAAACCTGATAATGACCATTAAAGTGTTTATGTTGCTAGATTTTTGATGTTGATGTGTTGATTCTTAACTATTTTTTTTAATTAATATTAATTATCATGTGGTAAATGTCAATAAACACAGGCAATTCTTGACATTCAGAAGCAATGTGTTTCTAAAAATGTATATGAAGGTCAAATGTTCAAAAATCTAACAATAGAACTGCATTTACAAGTTCAATTATTGGTTATCATCATCTACCTAATATACTAGACCTATTATACCAGTTATAAAGAAATTACGGCATTGACATGATAACTTGCTGAATACATTGTAATTTCTTTATGACTGGTGTAATATGTCTAGTAACTTATTTGTGACCTTTCGGGTCGGCACCTCTTTGGTACCCTGTCAGGATTGACACCACTGTGTTTCTCGAAACACGGAAACTGAGACGGCTATTACGTCACGCCGTCGAGCGAGCGGTCCCGTACTTGATCAGACGGATTCGTAATGTCGATTCGAGAGACAACATTGGAAGTGACTCAGATACACTTAACAATTAACAAGGGTTTATTTAAAAATCTATCGGAAAAAGGATTGTCGCGGAGAGAGAGAGTTCACATACGATTCGCGGGATGATAAATACCTTTGATAATAGGTCCCGGTCGGGTCTTGTTGAATCGGAGAATAAGAGCTTCCTATGGGTTTTTCAGGATGTATCCAGTTCTGATGGGTATTTTAGTTATCCAGGCGATCATGCACTAACACACACACACAGAAAAGTTTATCCTATGGCGATTAATTCGAATTAATTAATGGATGATAATTGAAGGGAGGACGACTTCTTTACTTTCCGAGGACTAAGGCAGCGACTAACTCTTTTCGGCCGTCTCTGATGATATTCACGGACGATTTCGGCCGTGCAGAGGTTAATAGTTCACGAGAAAGTGTCATGTTGTTTTCGAGAAAATGTAATGGGAGACTTTCTCAGGTAGCTAAGAACAACAATTGTTGCGTAATTCGCGAAATGTTATTATTAAAGAGTATTTCTAATATAAGAAGTTCTGCTATCTAACATATTTATGGCAATGATAATAGCCAATAATAGAATCTGTAAACAAATAACTAGACATTAAGCAATTGCAAGAAACAGAACTATCAATACATGTTATAAAAGGGATACAAAGATAAAAGAAAAAAATTACAAAATCTCTAATTAATTAATAAAGTTTCAGCTTTTTACAGTGAATACATTACAATTTATAAAAAACTAGCTTACCCGTCGTGCATTGCTACGATCTCAGAAAAAATGAAATTCAAGCCAACTTCATTATAATAAAATTCAATTTACATTTTATCATTTTTATTGAAACTTATTACAGTATTATTATTCATTTTCATTGGGAAAACATTTCAAAGTGTCATTTCAATTCTATTTATTTATTGGAGTGTTTGTGGATACACAATATTTTTTGTTTTTCCGTCTGGTGCGTACAC
>NW_019387902.1:0-8647 GCF_000671375.1 Centruroides sculpturatus | reverse complement strand
ATTTTATTATTTTTTCTCGTTATACGATTTCATTACATTCCGCGATTGTCATTGTCGAATCAAAGAAGGTAGGTTACCTGTAAAACTGATTTTTTCATTAATGCGTTTATTGTTTTTTGAATATTTTGCATGCGAAAATTACTTGAATATTATTTTTCTAAAAATATTGTGGAAATAAGGTAGGTTGATACAGAAACTATTTTTTTTTTTTTTTAACTCTTTCTGCCCTGTGGGCACTAAGAGGGCCTCTTTTTGCAAGCCCATTATGGGTTCAACCAGGCCCACAATGCAGCTGCTGGGTGGGGATGGGGCCCGACATATCGGAATGGACCACCCCCCAAAAAATTCCTGGACCCGTTCGGATTTGAACCAGGTCCCCCAGAGTGGTAGGCTGCCACCTTGACTGCTTGGCCATCTGGCCGCTACAGAAACGATTTATCGCATATCTACTGTATATGAGCTACAAAATAAATAAATAAAAATAAATTTTATCAAACGATGAGATCAGCTAATTAATTGTATCGTGTATTATATTTTATATCCCAAGGAAAATACTGTAGATCTACAGTAAAATAAATTTTGTTTTCCCACAGTTAAACTTCGCTGCTAATTGCTGTTGTGATAACTTTAACATGATCTTCTAACGACAGCACTTTGCATTTCTTTCGTTTTTCAGACAATTTCGAACAAACTGAAATTAATTTCCTTTATTGCTATACCAATTCATTTGTGACCTCTTGGATCGGCACCTCCTTAGTGCCCTGTCAGGATTGACACCACTGTGTTTATCGGAACACGAAAGCCAAGATGGTAATTTCCACATCACTCTGTCACGCGAGCGGTCCCGTAAGTGGTCAGACGGATTCGTAATGTCAGCCGATCAAGAGACAGCATAGGGAAGTGACTCGAACTACAATTAACATTTAACAAGGATTTAATTGAAAATAAATTGGATAAGATACAGAATGCTAAGTTTGTGCCATGGAGAGAGAGAATTCACATAACGAGCACAAGTTGTATAAATACCTGGTGATAGAAGATTGGAGTTCTAATTGGGTGATAATAGTTCGATGGGGAGTAGTTCCATTATAATATCCACTAGCACTATGATGGCACAAGTTATCCAAAATGGGCACGATATTCCTGGAGTAATCGGTGCGGTTATCCTTTGACGGAGGACAGACGACTGACTTGTTTCAGCTGTCTCTGGCAATACCACCACCAATTTCAGCCGTGCAGAGGTTAATAGTTCACGAGAAAGTGTCATGTTGCCTTCAAGAAAACGTAACGGGAGACTTCCTCAGGTAGCTACGAACAACAATCGTTATGTCTCTCGAACAATGTTAATAATAAAGACTAGTTCTAATATAGGAATTTCTTGCTATCTCACACATTAACACCTGCACATAATTTCAAGGGTGGGAGAAGGGGAAAACCTTGTTGAACAATAGTTTAGACCAGATATATTCTTGGAAGTGGTCGCTTATTACAGTTATTGTATGTTGTTTCGGACCAAAAATCGATGCCCGCGGTTGCGTTACCTGTATTAAACGACCACCTGTGTAACTTATACGAAGACTCTATGGATAAACTATGGTGCCAGAAATTTTTGCCCATTTTGACAGGTGCCCGTTGAATGAAGGTGGTCGCCTAAGCAGTTTTCAGTGTAATTAATTAGCTCATAATATATATTTTTAATAATGAAAATAATTTAAATACATTATTTTAGTTTTAACAAGGGTTTAACTGTATTTAAAGAATGATGTACAAGAAGATATATTTTAACCATCAAATATTTTAAAATTTCAATTAATATGCTGTTATTATTGCTTAATAATTAATAATAATTATAATAATTAATGTTATAAAAATATCTTTTTTACTCCATTAATTATTTTATTTATTTTATTATTATTTATTCAATTGTAAATTTATTTTAAAAAATTTCAAGCAACTTTCATCTAAAGAAAACTGGTTCCCATTTTACAATGGAAGAAATTAATTTAATTTCTTTCACATGTAAAAAGTTTCAATTAGTTTTCTTTGCAGTAGTAAATATTAATTTCATTTTCTAAAATGCACAGTTTTGCATTTGGTTACTTATCATCAATGTATGTTTTGGATAAAGTTTAGAGAATAATATATCATCAAAAATATATGTAAAAAAACTTACTTTTATGTTTTTTTGAAATGTTGTGAGGAAGTTTTCCTTCTTTCTGTAATGCTTTATCATCTTTCTCTTTTTTATGATATTCAAAATTTGCAGACTCAGAACTATTTTCAGACTTTTTATTAGTTGTTGGCAACTTGTGTGTATCTTCTTTTGGAATGCTTTTTTCATATGCACTTTGTGATAATGAATTTAACTTTGATTCTTTATTCAAAATTTTTGAATCAGAGTTTCGAGTAACTTCAGCTGAATGATAACTAACCAACCTAATTAAAATTACAAAATAAAATCAATAACTAAATAATAGCAATATAATATTCTAAAATAGAGATAATATACATCTTTAAAAAAACAATAAGGAATATAAATTACTTTATATTGTATTTAATACTATTTCTAAGGTTAGTTTGTTGTCTAATCCTAATAAATATGTTTATCTGAAGAAGTAATCAAACTTTGTTTTATTGGCACTTCTAACTAATAAACATGCACTTCTCAATTTTATGGCTTATTCATTGAGTTTTGAACTCATTCTTCAAAAAAACAAAAATTAATTAATTGTTAATAATAGTAGATCATAAATACTAAAAACTACAGAAAACACATACATACTCAAAGATAAATACAACACTCACAAATGACGCATGCGCATTTCGGTTTCTGTTTAATTTGTATTTCATGCGTTCTTTTTTTAGATGGCCATTTAAAAACGGTTGAAAACGTTTTTATTAAACATTATTTATTGCTGGATAGTTAAAGGTTTATTTTATTTTATTTATATTATTCATTCCAGTATTAGTTCTTGTTTTTATTTATTTGTTTCATTTTCATCTTCATTTTCAGATGAGATGTTTTCTTCAGGTTGTAATTGTTCCTTAGCAGATTCAAGGATATCTAATTCCACTTCTTTATTATTGAGTCTTTCCCTTCTGTGGGATCTGTCATCTTCAGTTATTTTGATTTTGTTTCTTGGGTTGTTTGGGAATTTGTTGATAAATTTGACATCCCTGCTTGTTATAACTCTTTTTGTCTTCATGTTCCATAAAAGATATGCTTTTGTTTCGCTAGAGTAGCCTATAAATATGCATTTGGTGGATTTTTCATAAAATTTTCCTTTTCCTGGTTTCTTTTCCAGTGCAAATGCTATCTGACCAAAGTCCTAAAATATTTGATTGTTGTCATTCTACTGGTCCATAATTTGAAGGGTATGTCGTCTTCCAGGCTCTTTGATTTTTCTTTTGATATTTCTATATATAATGCAGTATATACAGCTTCTGCCCAAAAGTATTCTCTCAATCCTGCTTGGAGAAGCATGCATCTTCCCATTTCCACTAGTGTTCTATTTCTTCTCTGCAATGCCGTTTTGTTGTGGTGTGTAGACGGCTGTTTTCTCATGCCTAATCCTTTTATGTTTTAGGAAGTTCTGAAATTCTCTATTAATATACTTGGTTCCATTGTCACTTCTTATTGCCCTTATCTCTATTCCTGTTTTATTTTCTACAAGGGCTAAGTATGTTTTGAATTTCTTGAGAGCTTCACTTTTGTTTTTCATGAAATATATCTCACACAATCTACAATAATCATCAATAAACACGATGAAATATTTCGATCCACTCAATGAAGTTCTCATTGGTTCACAAATATCAGTACAAATCAATTCTAATATTTCTCTGCATCTCTCTTCGTTTCACTTCGGAAATGATGATTTGGTTTGTTTCCTTCTTATGCAGATTTCATAGGGGTCAAGTCCTTCTTTTCGTCTTATATTTAGTCCTATGACCTTTAGGTTGTTGGCCATGTGCCATATGTCCCTTTCATTTAAGTGACCTAAACATTCGTGCCACCTTTTCATTTCATTGACATTTGTTTGAGAGAGTTTAGATTCCTCACACCTTTCTTTCACATCATATAGCCCCCTTTAAATGCTCACATGTGTATGCTTTTAGTTTTCAGATCCATAATATTGATAGTTGCTTGGTTCTTCTGGAATAGTACATTGAATCCATGATCAGTTATCATCCCAACTGACAGTAAGTTGGTCCTTAGTTCTGGTACGAGAAGTGTGTTCTCCAATTTGGCTTGAAATCCTCCCTTTGTTTCAATTATTACATCACCAGTTCCTTTGATTTCCGTTGTAGATGAGTTGGCCAAGTTTAATTCACTTATGTGGGATGTTTTGACGTTAGAAAATCTTGCTTTATCATTGCACGTGTGATGAAACACCTGAGTCTAGACACCATTTTAAGGTTTTCTTTCCCCTCATTTGCCATATTAGCATTATATGACTTGTGTTTTCATGTTATAGCCCTATGTGGTTTTCTCTTGTTTCTGTGCCAGCATTCTATAGCCTTATGCCCTATTTTTCCACATTTATGGCATTTGAATTTGGATGGTCCCTTATTTTCCAATTGCTTCATCCATTGTTTGTTTATATAGTGCACCAGAATTCTTCGAGTCATTGTTTTCATCATTTCACCTTCTTGCCTCATACACTTTTATTAGCTTTATTTTGAGTGTTTCCGGCAAAAAAGTTCCTCTTGTGTTTCGATAGCAATTCGAAATTGTTCGAATAAGTCCAGTATACTATATAGCAATATTACGGTTAATAGTTCTTCGTTTATGGAGATTTCCATTTCTTTTAACTTATCTACTATATTGAAAAAGTCTCTTACGTGATCAGCCATGTTGTCTCCTTCCCTCATTTTCTTGAGAAATTATTTCTTTAGTAGCATGGCCTTTCTTGTAGCTTATACCATATTTCTTGTGGGGTTTCACATCCTTTTCTCTGTTTTAATTCTGCTGGACTTACGGCAAGAATTATATCACACATTGCTTTCAAGTCTGCTATGTCCCATTGTTTTGCCGCCATCTTTGTACTTTCATCTCCAAGTATAATTTCTGGTTTCTTTCTTTTTCTGCTTATGTATTCCCATGAATCATTTTTGATCAGGAGTACCTTCATCTGTATTTTCCATATATCAAACTTTCTTTACACAGTGGTTCTATTCGTACAGCTAGTTGACTGGCCATTTTTTTTTTCTTTTGTAGGCTTTGTAATTCTATTTCCCTTTTATTTCCTGTAATTCTAGTCTTTGATACTTAATTTTCTGTTCCTGGGCCCATAACCATTGTTAGAACAATGATGAGGCAGTCCTTTAACTTACAATTAAACTTTATTCTAATCTAAAACTATAAATAAAACTTTATTCTAATCTAAAACTATAAATAAATATCTTACTCAGCTCCTTAAATAATAAATCATCCAACATCTGATGCTGAGAAAAAACGTTTATTTAAAGAAACATTAATGTTTCGACCTAATATGATAGGCCATCTTCATTTGCATCTGAAGATGTCCTATCATATTAGGTCAAAAACATTAATGTTTCTTTAAATAAAAGTTTTTCTCAGCATCAGGTGTTGGATGATTTATTATCTAAAACTACATATACTGTATATACTTGTTCACACATCCATAACTTGGCGCCAACCAAACAACAGTTTCTTCCAACCTCTAGATGTCTTACACAAGATGTTGCCAATCTACAGACATTGATACTCACTTTAGTTTTATATTCCCTAACATCTCATTAACGAAGATTGTCATTGAACCATTGATAAACTCATTGACTTGTCTAGGATTTCTGGAATTTGATTCAGCTAATTTTGTCACAAGAACTCAGCATGAGAAGTGTTTCGACAAAGTTTGTTCCACACTTGTTCACTGCTGATCAGAAAGGCAATTGTTTGGCAGCTTGTCAGGCTTTGAAAGAACATTTGAAAAATGATCCAGACTTGTTTTCTAAGGTGATAACTGGTGATGAATCATGGTGTTATAGTTACGATCCAGAAACCAAATGTCAATCCAGCCAGTGGAAAACATCACAGGATCTCCTCATCCCCAAAAAAGTAAGACAAGTGAAATCGAATCTGAAAACCACGTTAATATGTTTTTTTGATGTGAAAGGAATTGTTCATTCTGAATTCATCCATCCAGGCTAAACAGTCAATCAACATTGTTATCTAGAAGTCCTCAAAAGACTTCATGATGTTGTGAGAAGGAAAAGAAGGGCCTTGTGGCAAACAGAGAATTGGTTTTTCCATCACAACAATGCACCCACTCACACTGCACACTTTGTGCTGCAGCTTTTGACAAGAAATGGCATGACCCTCCTCCCCACCCCCTATCTGCCTGATCTCACACCTTGCAATTTTTTTTGTTCCCCAGGATGAAGAGGGAACTCAAAGGGAAGTGATTTCAGACAGTAGAAGAGGTGAAAACAAAAACGACAGAGGCACTAAGATACATTTCAGAACAGGAATTTTTTAGGTGTTTTGAACAATGGAAAAAATTTTTGAACAAAGGTATTGAGGCTAATGGAGAGTATTTTGAAAGAGATTAAAATATGAAGTTGTTAAAATAAGTAAATAATTTTTTTGTAAATTTTTTCCTGTTGTTTTTGGTTTCTCCATGTATTTCAATTTAACTGTTATGTGTACTTTTTAACTATACTTTAATCAGAATGAAGTGCATGTTAAACAAAGCAGAAAATATCTTAAGACATTTAATTGTTCCATTTTCTCTAAACTTCCCTTAAAGCACTTATCTTTTATACTCAAACCCTTCAAATATGTTTTTATAATAATTTATAGAAAAAAGTTTTAAATTTATAACATTTCTCTAAAACTGAAACCTATCACTGTTTATTTTGTATAAATTTTTCCATTAAATGTTAAAAGTATTTTTCATAGTTATAAAAGAAATTTGATGTATTATATTATTACTAATAGCTTGGGATGCCCCCTAGTAGGTGTTCTAGCAGCAGTGGTGTCATTCCATGGTATAAATAATAAATTCATATTACAAATAAAAATAATAATATACTGAATTTCTGATGGCGTACCCTACTAAAACGCAGTCAAAAATGCAAAAAGGAAAAAAAAAATCACATCTAAAATAGTACAGTAGAAGCTAAGTTCAGGGTAATCCTTAACCCTCTCCCCGTGAAGGGAATTTTAAAAAAATCGCTTCTTAACGTGCATTCTCATGGCATACCCTACTAAAATGCAGTCAAAAACACAAAAAACTGCATTTATTGTTATTTTAACATTTTTATGCAAAAAACTGAATTTATTNAACACAGATAAAGAAATTTATTTCTCATATATAAATTTTAGTTATTGTAGGCCATTACACATACTGTATATAGGTCTACTACCAAGTAAACTGATATAACACACTCTAAACAGTATTTAAATGCACCTAGTTATAGGTATCATCAAGCACACTAACCTCTGTGTAAATTTATTTTTCCGTTCTGTTATTAATTATATTTTTACTTTTATACTTTTAAAAAGTATTAACAAAGTGATAGCTAAGCTGGGAATAAATAGTTACTTTTTATAGTCAACAAAATAACAAATTTACATTATGTTGAAAAATGTTTATTTTTTTTGGCTAGAAAGGTTCTGAAATAAAATGGAATTTTTGTTTAATGGTTGTATAATTATTATAAAATGATAATGTTAAATGGTAGAGAATTGTTTTGGTATAAAATATGGAATGTCATAATAGTAAATTATGTCTACAGGTTATCGACTTGCAATAGGTTGGGTGTTCTTTCCTATGTGAATAGTACTCATAATACGCTGTCATTAATTGAGAAAATCATGAAGATTATAGCATTGGAAAAACTGAAAGGCAAATTGTGAAATTATAATTTATTTTTTAAACAAAAATTTTACAATGTGTTGAGGCAACAAAGAAAAAAACATTGATCTATGATGTTACTGGGGAGAAGATTAAACACATTTGTAGAAATTTGTTATAATATACTTTTTAATATATGCAAAAATAAGAAAACTATTTATTCCTTTTCTCTATTTTTTTCCTGACTTAGTTCATACTTAAAGAAAAGATTTAAATAAATTTCTAGAGCGAGTTTTTTTTTCCCTTAAAATACTAAATTATAGTTTTAGTATTTTAGAAAAAAAGAACTCTAGAAAGTTATTTAAATCTTTTAAGTATGAACTAGTCACAAGTAAAATTAAACTATGCTCTAGTATAACTGTAAAATGATTTATTTTACAATTTTATATATTTATTTGCCATATTGTTTATGTTGTGAACACCTTGCTGATAAAAATGTCTTAGATTTTGTAGATCTTCCTTCTAATCATGTGCCAAATGTCTTTCCTCAGATAAGTTTTAGTAAATTACCAAATGATCACCTAAATATCGGGCTATAATATGGCTAATTAAATGATTGGAATAAAATAATTTGACATTAGAGGTAGGCATTTTAGATAAATTTTAGTTTACAACTTTCTTCTTATTACACATACACCCCAAAACTGCCACTATATAAAAAATTTGTACATATACCTTTGTAGACACAGATGATTAAGGATATTTTCATAAAGTAAATTATCTTAATTTTCAGTAACTTTCCTTAATTATGTGATTTTCCTTATAGC